>NW_025765022.1:0-293259 GCF_003918875.1 Haliotis rubra | reverse complement strand
GGGCAATGAAGGAGAGAGTGACAAGCATGGCAGGTCACATGACTGTTTCCGCGGGAAAAGGGAGGCAACTCGTGGGTGAGTGAACTTTTACATCCTCTTTATGGAACTACAAGGGATTCGAGTGTTCCACTACCATTCGCACAGAGAAGGAGTAAAGCATAATAAGCATAAGTCAGGATAAGGCAAAATAATGAAATGCGTGAAAAACGTACATTGTTGAATGGACTTTATTATATGCGATGAATTGTCAAAACTCACTGGTGAGTAGCTGATACTAGGTTGTCAGCAAGTGTGTCTTCTTAACAGAGTGAATTGATAAATGACTCAAGCAAAACAACACTTTATGATGGAACTACTTTCAGTGTGCTTCCATTATGCAATGGTGTTTAGAGTAAGATCCTGAAGATCAGCAGGATAATGCATTTGTCTTATCCTGTCACTCAGTAACCATGTGCTCATTTCATTAAGTCACATGTAGTGGTGGTCCGATTAATTGAAATAATCGAAGATTGGTCGCAGTGGCCAAACGACCAAGCAATCGATCACATTTTCTCATAATCGAACACAAACGATTTTGGAACCGCTGTAATAGAGTTTGAAATACTTGATGATGGAACATATCTAGGACGTTGTCAGGGCCTGAAAACGTGTTTATTTCTAAGAAAACTCACTTCACTTCCTGAAAAGTCATGACTGAATATTTCTTGAAGAATCTGGGAAGTTAATGTTACACTGGAACTGAATCATTTTACACTGGATGTGAAATCTGCAAATGTAATTTGTGCAGTTTCTAAAAAACAACAACAGAGAACCAAATGTTTGTTTCTTTATACTTATCTGCAACTACAACCTGAATAGAAAAATCTAAAAAATGACGCTAACCAATTTTTTTCGATGATTGGTCGTTGGTAATGAACCAATCATCAATTGTGAGATTTCAACCAGTTCCCAACACTAGTCACATGATGAGATTAACACACCATTTTGACAACAAAGAACATGTATCTTCCATGTCTGTCTGACACCAAACAGTTTCTGGTCACCTCCAACCTACCTGTTCTCAGTGGCCGTGGACTCTGTATGATGTTTGTTTCTCCAGCATCCTTGGCAACAACAAACATGTTGTTTACAATGTTGTACTGAACAACACTTGGTCGGATCCAGTGCCGCATGTTGGTCTGAAAACAATGTCAACATTTTGTGCCCATGAGACAAGTACTTCACACTTAATATGGAAATAATGTAAAGTGTATATCAAATACAGTAATGTTTATGTGAATAGTTTTGACATAGTATGTATCTTCGACCTCTGAAATGCTTAATATGTAGAAAATAGTAATGCAACAAAAGGTCTTTACATTGACTGACAGTAACAAAACATGTTAGTATTGGTACATTAGTACATTACAAAACAAATGCACTTCTTACAGTTAAAGTTTACAACATGGAGCACTGATAGGATCCGAACTGCTCACCTCAGTGAACTCTGGAACACTGAGAAGGGTCTCTGGCCACATGAGACCAAGGTCAATTAGTCCGTTCTCCAGTGCAATGGTTGGCAAGAAGTGGCTGTGTTCAGTCTCAAACAAATACCTGTTGAATGTATAAAGTAGTTGAAAAGCACCTCAAATAAGGTATAACATTGACCACATTACATTACACATTATACTGTAGCGTGACATACAATATCTCATATCATATACTACAGCTTAAAAGATACAGGGTACACAGTCGGTACACAGCTTAGAAACTAATCTGCACTGAGATACACAATGTTTCAAGAAACATTTTTCAACATTTTTCACAAAATAACATGTTAGCTGTTCTTAGTCTGAAATGGTAATGTTTTAAATTTGATAATGGCTTTTGTGACCTGTCATTTTCTTCTTGACTGTGAAACTTAACATTGCTCACCGTGTAGCAACTGGTTGGCCATTCTTGAGAAACATTACTGTCGACATAGTTGAGCCAAAGTATGTCACCAATACTCCGAACTCATCACCTGAAGACACAAAACGTACACCATATAAACTGTAAAAAATGTTATTACTTTTCTGACAGTGTATCATGCACAGGGAATCAGAGTACTCCCCATATTTCATTAGGCATCTCTTTATGCCCTGAAACAGTGTACAACAATGTAGAACATGCACCTGAACACATCCTTTGATCATCTCACTCTCAGCAAGCACATCACCTATGATCACCCACAGATAGGTAATAAATCTTCAAGGGGAAGGATGGGCAGGCAGCAGGGATTTACATGGAGTCCTGTATTTGAGGGTCCCTGGGACTCATCCTCTTAATTTTCAGGGGTCCTGGACAACAAAATGGGGGTCCAGACACATAAATATTATTATTAATACTGTTATTGTATTGTGCATCATGATCATCACATTGTTACAGTCAAATAATTCCATAACCTAGCTAGTAGCAAACCAAGTGATAACTTCTTTGAGTGGCATTGTTTAGAAGTTGGAGAGTAATATAAGGACAAACTTTATGGATAAACAACTTCTTTATTCTGATGATGCGACGTTTCTGATGATGCGAAGTCATCCACATCAAACGACACTGACCCCTCATCAATAGAGATCAAGGTTACTTCATCCCCTCTGCGTACGATAAACTCATCAACCAATCCTAACTGGTTGTTTTACTTGTACAAACAGTCCATAACCCCACTGGCTTCTACATGTATCCCTTATGATCATATTGTTACTGTACATCCCTATTCACGTCCTTGTTGGTTTAGTTAATTATTTACTGTATATATATATTACCCTGTTTTCTACCTTACACATACTTACAAGAATCTGTATCGAAACAGCGCATCATCAGAATAAAGAAGTTGTTTATCCATAAAGTTTGTCCTTATATCAATGATAACTTATTGTCATTTGATTGGAAAAGTATTTGGACTATTTCTGATTCCCTGTGGACGCACATTAAATTTCGATTTGTCCATTGTCAATTTTTATGCTTATAGGACACAGGAATTTGCGTCCTGTAAATCCCTGAGGCAGTGATGATGACAACTTCTTAGAGAACATGCAAGTGAAGACACAGTGAGCATGCTAGCTATAGGAGCAAGGTGGTCAGATCTGTGTTTAAGTGAATGTTCTACATCGTTGCACGACTGAACCAAGACGGAATACTGCATACTAATTAGTTGAAAAATAGGTTTTAACAAATACCTAATCAGACTATGACCTCCACATTGCCTGAAAAAACTATGGAAAGACATTTTTATTTCTCAACAAGACATGATAAATGAAATGGAGATTATGGTAGAATGCAAATTAAACTATATGAATGCTTATCTATACCATACCATACATGGACAGTGAGTGAGTTTGGTTTTACGTCGCTTTTAGCAATATTCCAGCAATATCACGGCGGGGGACACCAAAAATGAGCTTCACACATTATACCCATGTGGGGAATCGAACCCAGGGCTTCAGCATGACGAGCAAACGCTTTAACCACTAGGCTACCCCACCGCCCTGGACATATACAGTAAAAGTAAAGGTCTTTTAATAAACGTTTTTTGTTGAATTATAGAAACAATTTGTTCCTCACCAATGCCAAACTTTTCCCCCTCTGTGTTAGCTGTGCCATTATGGGATGTATAGCACTTTCCTGTGTCACTATGGTAACCCACAGAATTGTTCCAGTTTCCTGGGTGAGCATTATCCTCAATGTCTGGTCCAGCAATGCCCAGGGTGATCTTGCTGTTCTGAGCTTAAATACAAGTCCAAGAAGATTACAAACATTCAACTGATGTCATACCTTCTATCACAAAACTTATTATTTAAAAATTCTACAAATTTATTAATATCTATCACAAACACATGGCTGAAATGAAATGAGATTACAATTGTAAGAAGTGTTAAGTTCCAGCTCAAGTCTCATTTATTTCAGTAGTCTGTTCATAGGAGCTGTTATAGTGGTTATCTGATTTTTATAAGACTTGAATTTTCAGAAAGAAGAATTTGTTAATTAATTTGAATTTACAGTGACCCAATTGTACCAAAGTAAAGACCAATGATATACTTCGCCAAAATATTTTGAGGCTACTGCCAGAATGATTCTGCACATCACTTTCACTTTCGACTATTATGTTATGACATGGTCTAATATTTCTTTACTTCCTAGAATTTCACATGAAACTTGCTTCAAACTAGTAGCTAATGTCACAGATGAAAGATCAGTTATTTCTCTCTTTTTTAAAAATGTTTTCATTGTTTCTGTCTTTGTACATCCTGGCATACCAATTCCTCTGATTTGTGCGAAGAAACATGGCTGCTGTGGTGTGAGGGGTTTCAGGTACTGCAGGAAGTTGCATGTCTCCGAGTACTGTTTCAGCTGCACGCTACTGATGCTGCCCGGCCTGGGTGCAGTGCGGTCAAACACAATATCACCCGCACAGCGGAACAATGACGTCATTGAGGACACTTCTCCTGGAAAACACATGATGAGGTACTATTTTTCACAAAGTAGAAATACTAGACAAAAGTTGAAATTGTCTTGATCTTTATGTAAAACAAAACAACATATCATCTAGGACATCATCGTTAATGTGTCAGTTACCACATGATTATAGTATAAAATGCTTTTCCATTTCAATAAAATTACAAAGAACAAAAACAAGACATTATCCTCATCCTCATCCTCATTATCATGATAGTAATAATCTTCATTTTACTGATAATTTATACTTGACCAAGCACAACATATATTTCCTTTGGCTATGTACATATTTGTTTGTCCTTTTCAATTTCAGTTTGACTGAACATACGGGTATCGTCACCACAAATTGATTGTCTCTATAGACTACTATAATGCTGGCACTTGACGGTCTCTTCCTCTGATTCGCAATATAAGGGACTTTCAGGCAGCTATTATGGAGTAATAATTTATACAAAAATTCATTATCATTTATTACCACAAGTGATACATTAGGATTCAGATATTAGGAAAAAATAAATATAGAATATTAGTGTCACCTTGATCAGTAATAGCTTTTAGAAAAACACCAGTCTACAGTAATAAAAGTCATTTGGTTTAAACATATTCATGTTAAAAAACTTGGTTGGTAAACAAGCATTGTTACGCTTTAATATAAATACCGCACCAGCAACATAACAAGTCTGTGATGGTTACAAGTAAACAAAAATAATTAACAACTCATGTATTCATAGATAAATAAGCATATGTTCATAAATAAATTAAGCAAAGGTGTAATTAACAACATGATGATAAGTGCTGCAATGATGGTAAACGCACAGACATATAAGAGTTCCAGCTTTTTAGATTTTGCAGTCATAATCATACTGAAAACTTGCCTAAGCATTTACAAATTGATTGTTTTCAGTTATGAAGTGATGTACAGATTTTAATATATCCATTTCAACATTTTTGCTTAAAAACTTGTTACCAATTTTATAAGATAGTTTCTAGATCATATCCATGTATGTGAAGATGGCATTTTTTCTGATTTCACTATATTTAGTACAAGTTAAGAAATAATGATATGAATTCTCAATTTGGGGCCCACAAGAGCAGACCGGGTTTTCTGATATATATCTTTGAAATTTGTGCCAGTTAAGATCACTACATCCTAGTCTCAGTTGACTGTGAGTTATTTGACAGTTTCTACTACCATAATATACGTCAAAGTAAACATTACATTTATTTTGTTCTTTGATAAGGGTTTTGAAATCAGATAGAGGCATACAATTTCCTAAATTCGAGAGGCAGTGAATTCCAGAGTTTGACTGTATCTGGAATGAATGATTTGGCATACCTTGTTGTTTGGCAGTAAATGCTTCTCAAATTAGTGCCATCATGTAAGGGATAACAACTATTTGCCCCGACTAATTGGGGTAACAGATTGCACAGATAGTCCAATAATAAATAATGATACATTTTATCAAATGTGAGCAATTTATAGTATATTCGCCTTTCACTCAAGGAAGTGAAGGAAGTTTCGCGATAAATATTTTCATGGCTTGTTCCACAGACAGCTCCACATATTGTTCTAAGGGCATCTAAATGTAGAAAGCTTGCTGATCTGTACAGATGTCCCAAATACGAGAGCAGTAATCGAAAAGAAGGAAGAATAATATAGGATTTGTACATGGTCTCTAGTGTTTTTCTAGACAAAGCGATATTTGAAACTTTTAAGACAATTTATCATGGGACTAAAATTGAACAGTCAGTTTGCAGTGTTATTCCAAGGTGTTTATGACTTTCAACGTCTTGGATAGCAATCCCATTCATAAATAAGTTCGGCTTAGGGTTGAGAACATTTCTGCGCGTGAACTGCATAGTTTCTGTTTTTGAAGGATTAAAAGTATCTTGCCACGTATTTGCCCAATTAGATATTTTTTCTAGATCGTCATTTCAGCAGTTAGCTAATTCTAATGGATCGTCTACGATAACATAAATGGACGTATCATCAGCAAAAAGTCTGATGCTACTGTTAATCCCATCCACTTTGTCATTCATGTATATAATAAAAAGTAGTGGTCCTAAAACTGAGTCCTGTGGAACAGCAGCCATTACGGGTCTTAATTTGGAACTAAAACCATTAAGAACAACTTTTTGTACTCTATTTTCTAAATAACTTTCAAACCATTTAATAAATCTCCTTTAATTCCATTAGCCGGAACCTTTTGAATAATTCCCTTATTCCAGACTTCATCAAACGCCTTTACTAATGTCGCAAAATAACTGCTCTTATCTCCTTACCTTCATCCAGGCCTTCAACAATAAAGTTATACAAGTATGTTAGTTGGTTGGCACACGAGTCCCCAAGGCATGAATACCGACTGAAGATTGGAGAGTAAATTGTTGTCCCTAAGGTATTAAAACATGCTTGAAAACACAGTTTTCAAAGATTTTAGATGAACAACTCATTTAGGCCACGGGTCTGTAGTTAGAACATTCATTTGTGCTTCCTTTCTTATGGAGAGGCATTACATTCACTTCCTTCCACACGGACAGAAATATCATTTGCTGTAGGGAAAGATTAAAGAACTTAGTATTGGCATTAATGTATTAGCCGTTATTTTCAGAATTTTGTTACTGATTCCATCTGGACCAATAGCTTTAGAAATATCAACCGATTTAAGGATGCTTTCAACTTCCCCCTGGTTTAGGAGTATATCTGATAGCGAGTCCCTTTGGACTCGTAGTTCAATGTCGGGTGGACTAATATTAGGATTCGGAATGTTTGATTGTTCGGTAAAATATTTGTTAAAAGCCTCAGTTATTTCTGTCATATCATCAATAATTTGGATTTTGTATGACACTGATGGGAAGGTAGAGATGTTAAATGTTTTGGTCCTCATATAGTTTTTGACAAGGCTCTGCCTTGATTTATTTCATAAAGTAAACATTTCATCAACTATATTAGAACAACATTAGGCAGATACTTCAATTTAAACACATTAAGATTTAGACCCAGCATCTATTTTAATACTGAGGTACCATAATTATCCAAGCATCCAAATGTGTCTCCAAGCATCCAAATGTGTCAACAAAATCAGTGCCAGTTCAATTAGGATTAGCAGGATTAAGTACTCCCCTCTGTCTGGTCATTTCATATCGATAGTTTTCATACATAGTTAGAAAATGAAAGGTAAGGTAAGGTCTAAACTCCTTCACACATGTAAGCTCTAGCCCTCAGCCTAGAGGGTTGTACTGACTTTCTGCCACCACCCTATGTTACCCTGTTCTCGTAAATAAAATTGTAATTAGGTTCTCGTGACTTCCGACTCTTTGCTGAACTAATTCCACACAATGACCAGCATATCTATAGACCCCAACCATAATAATGAAAAGTCCTTATCAAATACTACTCCATTATAGGGGTGACTATTGAGACAAACTAACTATTGTGATAGCGATAGTCTGTAGCAACCTGCTATTGCAATAACAATACACTACTGCAACCACTTATTGCAATTACTATTGTAAGAGTTACCTTTCAAGTTTTTCCAATTTCAGAAATCAAAATGTATTCTGAATTCTTTGAAATAAAAACAGATATTTTGTTTTGTTGGAGGTTTAACTTTTTCTACTTATATATGACAGACAAGTTTTCAAAACAATAGAAAACCCCCACACACACCCCACCCCCACCCACCCCCCAGGTAACTCTTAGCTTAACTCATCAAATCTAAGTATTTCCTCGATCATTGTTGTGCTGCACATTTGTTTATCAAAACAATCTCTGAAATATGGATAGTCACACATACTATTGATCTATGGACAGTAGTTTATGTTTACAATCAATTAATTGCTATTGGGATTTTGCTATTGCAAGACATCGATAGTTTGATCTACACTCCTACTGCACCGTATGGGACCTCCGAATATGTACTGGCATAATCGAATTTGTTTCATAAGGAATATAAAGGCACACAATCTCTCTCTCTCTCTCTCTCTCTCTCTCTCTCTCTCTCTCTCTCTCTCTCTCTCTCTCTCTCTCTCTCTCTCTCTCTCTCTCTCTCTCTCTCTCTCTCTCTCTCTCTCTCTCTCTCTCTCTCTCTCATATTAATACACAATTGAAATTAATGCACATGTTCTCCTAAAATAACAAACCTTCACAGTTCCCATTATTAGTAGCGAAAATTATGGTTCCAAACATTACAGATGGGTAATCATATAAACCCAGTGATAATGTGATATCCCTCAATTAACTCTTATCACATCTAGACACCTACCTATACACAGTGGAGATCATAAACAAGGTTTCAGTTCATAGAAGCTATACCGAATCGACCATCCTTAACACTGGGTCCACTAGAATTCACAATCAGATCTTTTGATGATACATGCTGTCGCAACAAATTGTACCCTATTTCTTCGCATGTAGCCTTGTAATGTTGGTAAACATAAATGAACATGAGACTTACCTCCCTTGCTTCAGCCCCATTATCAGTAAATAATAAAATAGCCTTACTTTTTTAGCATTTCTTACAATACGCTACTCACAATTCTCAGAACGCTGTCAATCTGTTGTCATCGATAAATCTTGTCTCGGGGGTAAAATGTACGTTTGGCGAGCAAAAGAACGTTGAATGTATTCGTCATCGGAAGGTGTTTCGTTGCTACAACAAGTGCACGCGAGAACTGTTCAAAGGGAAGTAATTCTTGGTTTTAAATAGCCGTTTTTTAGTAAAGGTCATGGAAAATCATCAGATGCAGTCAAAGTCGCTGTATAGTTGTCCATTTTATTTGACAGTTTACATTTGTAATCTACATTCCAGCAGCATGAGCGTGTGTGTTCGTGCGTAGGTGCGTTCGTGCGTGTGTGCGTTCATGCGTGTGTGCGTGCGTGTGCACCTGATGTTTATATACCTCTCTTTGACACTGAGTACAGCTTAAATTTACCACGTACTTTGGATATTTTTTTTAACATAAGTCTAAAGGAAATTGTGATGTAATTGCATTTGAACATGTTTCAGTACTAGACATGTTATTATAAGACACTGGCTATGTCGTGAGCTTTTTTAAATGGTACATTTTCTACACATTTTTCTAAATTGAAAATCCGATGCCCAGGAGGAACATTGTGCGAACAAAACATTCCCACGTCCAGAAGATATCTCTTCTAGGCAATTTTATAAATGCGACATGTGTTTATGAATCACTATCAAATAATGACACCAGGTGTTCGCGAAAAGGTGAACGTATGCTGCCCCAACCTAAATTGTTACCATTCATAAACAAATGCAGAGGTTACCGAGTCACCTGCTCAGTCATGTGCTCAACAGAACAAACTCGATTGTGCTTCAAAGCTTGTAAAATGTCAACACTAAAGGCTGGAGCTGCTGGAATAATGCTGGACATGAAAGCAAAGTTGACCATTAGAAAGTCGACGTCATCCCTCTTGTCAAACAGCCCTCTAGGCATTTTTTATGCATAGACAGAGATTATTACACGAGCAAATGTGTCACACGACTTATACGAAACGAGTGTGAAATTTTGTATTAATACATAACTTTGCACGAGTTTCGTATAAGTCATATGACACATGCTAGAGTGTAATAATTTCTTTATTATCCATTTCGTTCCTGTACATTTGTGCAGCTAAACACAGTAAGCAAATGACGTCACTACATTGACGTGACGTTCAATTGTTTAATGACGTCACAGACGACGAAATACAGAAACAATGGTTGTTGGGCAAAAGTGATATGTGCACATGTGTAATATGTTATATATGACACTGGTTATGTTTTACCATGTTGGTAACAAAATCAAAACATGAAACACACGAAGCGGTCTTGATTTCAAGTAGGACTTACTACTCTTCACAGGCGAGTTCAGGTAGTCTGTTATACAGACCCTGAAACAAATATACTTGAAGCAGCCCATGCAAGTCTGGAATGTGTAGCAAGCCTTGATTTCCACAGTTTCAGCTTCTGAAAATCAAGAAAGTCTGGGCACCTTTTTAATATATTTTATGTATATAATTTAGGAACTTTCTTTCTGACAAATATGTTCATTTCATAGACCAGATGTTAGTCAAGTCCCCAGGTTTCACCCTGACAACACTGATGGTCGTCAGGACTTTCAGAAAGAACGTTGTAAACACTGGTATTCTGCATTTGGTGGTGGGAGCCTAATGAAGTTTACGTCGTTATTTTTCTTCAAACCCATGGATGTGACTACACTTTTCACGAGGACAATGCACGTCGTCCTCACGTGTCGTCAGAAAGAACGTTGTAAACACTGGTATTCTGCATTTGGTGGTGGGAGCCTAATGAAGTTTACGTCGTTATTTTTCTTCAAACCCATGGATGTGACTACACTTTTCACGAGGACAATGCACGTCGTCCTCACGTGTCGTCAGAAATTTCACCGGACGTTTTGTCTCTGAATATATTTGATTTTGATAGCAACAGATAATGCCAATTGTATTGGATCTCCAATAAGATGGGAGCCGAGGAAATCTACATTTGCTTCAGTTAGGGTTATAACATTGTGGAAAGAGCTTGGCGAAAGAAAATAATATGGGACCCTGGACATGCTATCCCTCCCGAAGCATTCTGCAGTCATCCGACCGAAAGTCCAGGTGGTTTGTAAACTTTTGAGATTAAATCAGATGGGTATGAATAATCTGGTATCAGGAGAACGTGGAAGGATACCTGCATTTGCATGTGGT
This sequence comes from Haliotis rubra, assembly GCF_003918875.1. Taxonomy (NCBI): domain Eukaryota; kingdom Metazoa; phylum Mollusca; class Gastropoda; order Lepetellida; family Haliotidae; genus Haliotis; species Haliotis rubra. The sequence continues at coordinate 282,077 of NW_025765022.1, read as the reverse complement.
GCATATGTAACCTGCATAACATTTTGGTGTAAAATATTATACCTCTAGAGAGTTAGCCCAAATAGTGTTAATTAGTGTTGAAATCTATGGATACTTGTGCTTTAAACGTTATGAATATGATATATTTGTATATAATTAGGTATGATTTGTTATCACAAGAGACAGACAACGAGAACGTGATTGGGTTGGGGATATGGGCGACTGTATTGCAACGTCATGCATTTCAAATGTTGTCTACACTTGACTCCTCTTACGATTCAATGTTAATTTCAAACGAAACCCCATAAATTCATAGATTGAAATGGAAAATTGGAAATGTTGAAATGCAGCAGGCCCTAAGGAGCCAGAACCATAAGGAGTTGTGGGTCCTGATCAGAATGTGTAGGTCCTATATTTTAATAAGGAAACAAACTATTAATTATTGGGGATGAAAAACATGTCAGCCATAAGGACCTGCAGACCACAAAAGTCCGAGTGGTTTTCAGGCTTCAAACCTAAGGACCGACGTTAATTTCGAACGCTGTACATGTGGTCATTTTGTAAACTCTCTCCGACTTGTTAAATGATAATAACTTTTAAATCCTGCAAGATTATGGTCTGACAAAAAATATTCATCATATCAGCAGCTTAATGATGAAACCCATGTCATGCCGACAATATCTTATTCTCATCTATTTTTGTAAGCTTTTGCTCAGTTTCTACATTCAAATTTCGGGCTAGTGAATCATTTTGTGGGCTAGAATTTCTATCATAGCTAGCCCGACTTGGCAACAAAATTTGAAACAATTTCGCATACTAATTGCATATTTAATTTTTAAAAATTAATTTTAAAAAAATATATTTGAAATCTTAACAAATTTAGGTTTCTTTTTATAGGTGGCATACAGATAAAAGAACCCAGTTTTCGCAGTCTAAGTAAACTTAGGCTCAGTATTATTCGTTACACTGCTATACTGAGTCAGTATAGTAGTGTAACGAATAATACTAAGGACCGTTCATAATTTATGGCTAGGGGTGGGGGTGATTTTTGTTGTTGATGATTTTAAGGGGGTCACCCATTTTGTTCTAAGGAGCTGGGGGTCAGCAATTTTGTACACACATACTGGGGTTGTCAGCAATTTTGTACATAAACTTATATTTAAAATTATGCTTAGAAATTATGGGAAGGAGGGGGCTGTCATTGATTTTGCACATGACATGCAGGGGGCACTTATTAGCAGATACATTTTAGGGGGGTCATTCACATTGTACATGCTTCTCCATAAAAATCATCATCACCCCACCCTAGCCATAAATTATGAACGGTCCCCAAGCCTAAGTTTTCTTACACTGCAGTTTTCGATTTAATCGGAAACTTATGGCAGTTCATTCACACCCGTCCTTACGAGAGTTTCAGTGGTCATATAATAATTTTTCTTCACAAGGGGACTTCTCTCCCCCACCCCCACCCCCAACACACCCCTTTAGGGAATCCCCAGAAAAATGGTTTCTATAGATTTTCGAAGCTCTCTTAGCGCTAAGATAGTCGTAAGTTAATGTTAATGTATGGCACTTTACGACTATCGTAGGGCTAAGAGAGCTTCGAAAATCTAGGCCCTTGTGCTTTTGTCCCACGGGTCACTGGCGCCCTAGTGAAAAAAATAATCGCGTCATCGCGTCACGTGTCTTCTGCGTGAGTGCGTGCGATTAGAAGGCAAGGCAACAATTATATCAAACAGTTGATATTCACTTATGGTTGGATGTGTTGAAAGTACTTTCTTTGTAATTGAAGTAGGCTTTTCTGAGCCTGAACGCTCAACAATGATCAGTTTAGACCATTTGGATAAACGGTTTCGTGGAACTAAAAACGAAACCGAAATTAAGCTTTTTCCAAGAAGGATTGTTGTGAACCTTACGTCATATGCGGTGACTCGGGCTACACCCTATTACGTACTTTAAGTAAGTGTGTGTGTTACTCGCAGGTGGATCTGCACATTGGTTTGCAAAGCGATAATATGGGTGCATCAGCTCGTAAACCAACATACATATTTGACTTTGAGGTAAGCGCAATATACATGACGAAGAATGGCAAACTAAATCTTCAGCCCTCAAATGTTAATGGCGGATTGTAACCGTATCAGCAATTTAGCTGCGATTCGGTCCGGGTAACACTTGATAATTCACTTTAAAACTTTATTCATAAATAATGGAAAGTTTGGAAGCTCATAATTGCTTCCGCTTCTTCCTTCCCTGTATGGTCTTCGGTTAAATGCATTGACAACTGAACTGAACATAAGATTTACAGCAATGTGCAGTTTCATATTTGTGGTGAACGACAGACGAACAGTCGCGCCGTATGTTTTAGTTATTATCTTAATATTGATCACAACAGTTACCATAACGTATTAACCGCCAATGTCGCATTTCAGCTTAAGACATTTATCTGCAACTTGCATGGTTTTGAGGTTTTGCTAAGTCCTGGAGTGAGGGATCCAATCATTGTTCCTAACTACCTAGCGCTCATGCACAGGCGCACAGGTACCACTCTTAACACAAGGTTGATCAGGAGGAACATTGTGCGAACAAAACCTTCCCACGTCCAGAAGATATCTCTTGTGAAGCCTAGGCGATTTTATAAATGCGACATGGGTTTATGAATCACTATCAAATAATGACACCAGGTCGTCATATGAGCGAAATATTCTCAAGCATGACGTTAAACCCAATTCCACCTCAATTCCACGACTCCAGGTGTTCGCGAAAAGGTTAACGTATGCTGCCCCAACCTAAATTGTTACCCTTCATAAACAAATGCAGAGGTTACCGAGTCATCTGTTCAGTCATGTGCTCAACAGAACAAACTCGATTGTGCTTCGAAACTTGTAAAATCTCAACACCAAAGGCTGGAGCTGCTGGAATAATGCTGCATGGACACGAAAGCAAAGTTGACCATTAGATAGTCGACATCATCCCTCTTATCATACAGCCCTCTAGGCATTTTTATGCATAGATAGAGATTATTATTATCAAAGTGTGTCATACGACTTAAACGAAACGAGTGTGAAATTTTGTATTAATACATAACTTTGCACGAGTTTCGTATAAGTCATATGACACATGCTAGAGTGTAATAATTTCTTTATTATCCATTTCGTTCCTGTACATTTGTGCAGCTAAACACGGTAAGCAAATGACGTCACTACATTGACGTGACGTTCAATTGTTTAATGACGTCACAGACGACGAAATACAGAAACAATGGTTGTTGGGCAAAAGTGATATGTGCACATGTGTAATATGATATATATGACACTGGTTATGTTTTACCACGTAGGTAAAAAATCAAAACATGATTTCAAGTTAGTGTGGAAGGGAATGTGACTGTTGCCCAATGATGGCGTTCCCCACCTAAAGGCGACAAAAATACACACTCACTGAGGTTCAGGCAACAGGACTTACTACTCTTCACAGGCGAGTTCAGGTAGTCTGTTATACAGACCCTAAAACAAATATACTTGAAGTAGCCCATGCAAGTCTGGAATGTGTAGCATGCCTTGATTACCACAGTTTCAGCTTCTGAAAATCAAGAAAGTCTGGGCACATTTTTAATATATTTTATGTATATAATTTAGGAACTTTCTTTCTGACAAATATGTTCATTTCATAGACCAGATGTTAGTCAAGTCCCCAGGTTTCACCCTGACAACACTGATGGTCGTCAGGACTTTCAGAAAGAACGTTGTAAACACTGGTATTCTGCATTTGGTGGTGGGAGCCTAAATGAAGTTTACGTCGTTATTTTCTCTTCAAACCCATGGATGTGACTACACTTTTCACGAGGACAATGCACGTCGTCCTCACGTGTCGTCGGAAATTTCACCGGACGTTTTGTCTCTGAATATATTTGATTTTGATAGCAACAGATAATGCCAATTGTATTGGATCTCCAATAAGATGGGAGCCGAGGAAATCTACATTTGCTTCAGTTAGGGTTATAACAGTGTGGAAAGAGCTTGGCGAAAGAAAATAATATGGGACCCTGGACATGCTATCCCTCCCGAAGCATTCTGCAGTCATCCGACCGAAAGTCCAGGTGGTTTGTAAACTTTGAGATTAAATCAGATGGGTATGAATAATCTGGTATCAGGAGAACGTGGAAGGATACCTGCATTTGCATGTGGTGCATATGTAACCTGCATAACATTTTGGTGTAAAATATTATACCTCTAGAGAGTTAGCCCAAATAGTGTTAATTAGTGTTGAAATCTATGGATACTTGTGCTTTAAACGTTATGAATATGATATATTTGTATATAATTAGGTATGATTTGTTATCACAAGAGAGACAGACAACGAGAACGTGATTGGGTTGGGGATATGGGCGACTGTATTGCAACGTCATGCATTTCAAATGTTGTCTAGACTTGACTCCTCTTACGATTCAATGTTAATTTCAAACGAAACCCCATAAATTCATAGATTGCAATGGAAAATTGGAAATGTTGAAATGCAGCAGGCCCTAAGGAGCCAGAACCATAAAATGTTGTGGGTCCTGATCAGAATGTGTAGGTCCTATATTTTAATAAGGACAAAATACTATTAATTATGTCAGCCATAAGGACCTGCAGACCACAAAAAGTCCGAGTGGTTGTCAGGCTTCAAATCTAAGGACCGACGTTAATTTCGAACGCTGTACATGTGGTCATTTTGTAAACTCTCTCCGACTTGTTAAATTATAATATACTCTTAAATCCTGCAAGATTATGGTCCGACAAAAATGTTCATCATATCAGCAGATTAATGATGAAACCCATGTCATGCCGACAATATCTTATTCTCATCGATTTTTGTAAGCTTTTGCTCAGTTTCTACATTCAAAATTCGGGCTAGTGAATCATTTTGTGGGCTAGGAATTTCAGGCATAGCTAGCCCGACTTGGCAACAAAATTTGAAAACTATTTCGCATACTGGTTGCATATTTGTATTACTAATTTGTAATTTTGAAAATATATTTGAAATCATAACAGATTTAGGTTTCTTTTTACAGGTGGCATACAGATAAAAGAACCAAGTTTTCGCAGTCTAAGTAAACTTAGGCTCAGTATTATTCGTTACACTGCTATACTGAGTCAGTATAGTAGTGTAACGAATAATACTAAGGACCGTTCATAATTTATGGCTAGGGGGTGGGGGTGATGATGATTTTAAAGGGGATCACCCATTTTGTTCTGGGAGCTAGGGGGTTCAGCAATTTGGTACACACATACTGGGGGTGTCAGCAATTTTGTTACATAAAAATATGTTTAAAATTATGCTTAGAAATTATGGGAAGGGGAGGGGTGTCATTGATTTTGTACATGACATGCAGGGTGGGGGGCACTTATTTAGTACATAAATTTTAGGGGGCTTTCGCATTGTACATGCTTCTCTATAAAACAGATTCGAACAAAGACCCTCAGGAATCCCCAGAAAAATGAGTTTCTGTGGATTTTCGAAGCTCTCTTAGCGCCAAGATAGTCGTAAGTTAATGTTAATGTATGGCACTTACGACTGTCGTAGGGCTAAGCAGGGAGACTATATGTTGTATAGTAACCCTGGGCTAAGAGAGCTTCGAAAATCGCGTCACGTGTATTCTGTGTGAGTGCGTGCGATTAGAAGGCAAGACAACAATTATATCAAACAGTTGATATTCACGTATGGTTGGGTGCGTTGAAAGTACTTTCTTTGTAATTAAAATAGGCTTTTCTGAGCCTGAACGCTCAACAATGATCAGTTTAGACCATTTGGAAAAACCCGTTTCGTGGAACTAAAAACGAAACCGAAATAAGGCATTTCAAAGAAGGATATTGTTGTGAACCTTACGTCATATGCGGTGACTCGGGCTACACCCTATTACGTACTTTAAGTGTGTGGTGTTACTCTCAGGTGGATCTGCACATTGGTTTGCAAAGCGACAATATGGGTGCATCAGCTCGTAAACCAACATACATGTTTGACTTTCAGGTAAGCGCAATATACTTGTCGAGGAATGGCAAACAAAATCTTCAGCCATCAAATGTTAATGGCGGATTGTAGCCGTATCAGCAATTTAGATGCGATTCGGTCCGGGTAACAGTCGCGCCGTATGTTTTCGTTATTATCTTAATATTGATCACAACAGTTACCTTAACGTATTAGCCGCCAATATCGCATTTGTCAGCTTAAGACATTTATCTGCAACTTGCACGGTTTTGAGGTTTTGCTAAGTCCTGGAGTGAGGGATTCAATCATTGTTCCTAACTACCTAGCGCTCATGCACAGGCGCACAGGTACCACTCTTAACACAAGGTTGATACTCAACCAGACTTTTCAAAACCTCAATTAATCTATCTTTCAATAGAAAATAGCACCACAAAAGTACAAGACTGGACCAACATTTCACAGAGTAGGTTACTAAATAGCCCAGGACCCACCCACATGGACAAAGCATCTTGGCACTAAGATGATGGTAGCTCTATTCCAACATGGGCACAAAACATGGATGACAAGAAGGGAGTAGTAGTAGTAGTTATGCTCAGTTTTCCTGATGAAATAACAGTCATCACTGTTTTGAGTACATTAACTGAACTTCATTGATGCAGAAATAATAGCTCACATTACTGACATATACTGAAGTACATAATTGTACATACACATTGACACACATATATGAATTTGCAAAATGACAGGTTTTCGTAAGCATAATCTAATGAACTATGAGAATTCAAGGGGATTCCCCTGGTTTTCAAAACATTCCTTTCCTTGTCCTTACACCATTGTTTGGGTGGGTGACATTAATTGGCAGCCGGTGATTATGTGAGGTAATTAAAATAGGTGGACAACTAAAAGTTGGAGTTTTGCTTCCCTTTAAAATATAATCCCATCACTGAACCTACCTCAAAAGTAGCTGCAATTTTAATTGAGGTTATTGTTATAATTTTCCTAAGTTTTGGGGATACATTTTGTCCTTACAATAATATTTTACTAGTTTACATGTATATTACTCAGTTCAGAATAACTGTAAACTGTTTATGTGGGCTGGAACATAGTTAACTCATATTTGTACATTTAACATCAAAACGAAATTGCTAGGGAGATAGATCAGTGGTCACTGTAATGAATTATGTGAGATATCATGAGTGCAACCAGCACACCACTGCCCCATATTGAATATCAACATAACAATGCAATTTAGTCACAACACTGTTTTACAGTGAATAACACTGACACATAACAAGTATTACAAAACCAGCTTAGCCAGCTCATCAGATATTTGGAGATTAGTGTTTTGCTGCAGCTTAGCATAACTCAAATACTATACATTTCTTGTCTCAGTCCAAAAAAAAAGCTGTAAGCAGGAACATCTCCATGTATGAACTTGTACCAACCCATTAACATCAAGTAGATCAAAGCAATAACCTTTGGAATTCTCATTTTCAATACCTGGAGTTCTAATATGGTAAATGCTAGTCTTTAGGATTCACTGACAGTTAAATATTTTGGAGAATTGTATATATAAGTATAACAAATTTACTGTTAGCTCAGAGGTAAACAAATCTTGTACACTCAAATTTTATTGCATATTTGTGTGGTTGATGACAAGATAGCAAGTTTCAAGTAGCAAAAGAGAGAGAATATTTGATAATATGTTTAGCTCAATGAAATTTAATGAACATAATTTTGAACATATATGAAAGCCCTAATAGATTTTTGTAAATATTTGAGATTAATAGATTGGTAATGAATGATATGGTATTGTGAGAATGTTGAAAGAAACCTTTTTTATAGTGTATATAGTTAAATGTAGAACATTGTGGTGTAAACTTTTATAAATGCCTCTTGAGAGGTACCATGGACATTGTTGTTTAATGTTAAAGTCTATGGAAGAAAATGGTGAAGATACTTCTGCATTAAAGAATAAGAATTTGCTACATTTATTTGGATTTGGTTATGCTTTGTTGTCAAAAGAGATAGACAATGACAAAATGTTTTACCTGAGTTGTAAAATGAACTAAAAACGTATTCATGCAAAATTCAGAATGAGAACTAGTGACAGATATGGATAGATTTAAAGGCATTCCATCCCATTCCAATGGTTGGTTGGTTGATTGTTTAATGCCACTCTCAGCAATATTCCAGTTATATGGCCGTGTTCTGTAAATAATCAATTCTGGACTGGACAATCCAGTGATCATGAGCACTGATCTATGCAACTGTGATATGATGACACGTGTCAGCTGGCCTGATCACCCAATTCCATTAGTTGTACGACAAGCATGGGCTGCTGAAGACCAATTCTAAATTGAATCTTCATGGATAATTCTAACGGAGATACTGTTGCTAACAAGATGTTTCACAGAATATATTTTGATATTTTCCCCTTTTGAAGGCATATTGTTTTAGATCATTAGAGTTATGTGTTATCATCATTATGGTTTCCTCTTTACATCTTTTGTACATCTGAGAAGTAAAGAGATTATCAGGTACATTGAAAGTCTAACAACATAACAAAATTACACAATTACTGAACACAAATTGCCAAATCACAGAAATAGTAATAAAATTGAAAGAAAACCAGGGGATGTAACTTAAATCATATCCAAATAATTATGAAAAATAAACTGGACACATCAGAGTAGGAAACCTGTGCAGAATTTGATGTTAGGTCTTTTAGTGTTGTGTGTAATAATGATAGAAATTGGTTATGTGTTTATTTATTTATTTTTATTTTTTTTTTACAGATGAACTAAAATGAAGTGTTCTGGAACGAATAAAGATGGTTCTCGGTGCAGATATGAATCAGACGAACGATTTCACTTTTGTCCAAAATGTGGTTCTGGTTGCTCTGAAGACCAATCAACAACGAAGAAATCCATCAAGTGTCCTGGCAAGAGTGGGGTTTGTGGCACAGATCTTGCTGCAGATTCATATGCAAATTTTTGCTGGAAATGTGGTTGGGAGATTGACAGGTCACTCTTTGTGACACCAAGGACATGCCCAGGTGAACTAAATGGTGCCCCATGTGGAGCAGAGGTGAAGGAAGGAAGTAAATTTTGTGTCAACTGTGGTTTAGACCTTTTTCCTGAAGATGCAATAACAGGTTGGTCAGCTTGTTTATGACCTGTAGAAATGTTTCTTGCTCTTTCACTGATATAATCAAGGAGCATGTATTTGATGACATTTGTCCATGCGTGGCCATCAAAAAACATTTGCTTACAACTGTCGTATGTTTGATTTTTTTTTTTAGCCTACATGACTGAAATTCATGGTCAGACAGCAGCTTATGTTGCTCATTGCCTGTCAATTCATCCATTTGATTCTAGGGCTTGCATTTTTTTACAAATCTTCTAAAACTATAAGGCTTATAAATAGCCTGTATGAAAAAATCGTCTTGAAACATTAATCATCGTTTTCTGTATCTGTCACTGTGGCATTTGAAATACAGTAAGTTTGTGGTTTTAAGAATAGTATTTAATACTTTCACATAATACCACTTTTTTCCTTGTGCCCCTGAATGTTGGACTTCTCTGCTGAAATTGCTAGAACCATTTTGCTGAAACATATTGAATGATAATGAATAGTGATAATTAGTGAATATACACAGACCCAATGCCATGCATACAAGGACTTTTCTTCCTTACACTGGCCTCCTGAGTGTAAACACAGACCATGAGGAATGAAGTGACATATTAATAACAGGCATGCCATCTGATGTAACAGAATTGTACAGAATTATATATAGTCTGTCAACCCCACTTTTGGGACACCCCCTCTTGTCAGATATCTTCCAAATAACACCAACTGACCACAGTCCATTAACGTAAATCTTAATGATCCCCTTTGACGTAATAAGAAAAAATAACTTTGTTGGTCACTTGGGGGAAAAAAGTTACTTAAGTAACTATCATTAAACTCTCTGTTTGTTTTAGTGTCAAGAGACGAGGTGAAAGTCACAGTAAACGTAACAGCTTACGGGTTAGGTCAGAATGCAATTCACGTGCATGATAATGTCACGATTGTACAACTGACCGCTTTTAACAGATTTCTTCAAGATGTGGAAAGCGTTTTGTTGCATCTATTTATGTGATACATATGTTGACATCATGGAAGGGAATTCCTGTTCCTTGAATGGTCTTGAACCATGAACCTTATTAACCACATTTATAATAAAGTTATAAAGTTAATATTTGTATAGCGCCTGTTCCAACATATTGCTCAAAGGCTCTTAGGCGAAGGCTATGTTGAACAAGTGGGTTTTTAGTTGTCGTTTAAACTGGTCGAGATTGACAATGTTCTGAATGTGCCGAGGAAGACGGTTCCAGAGCCAGGGCCCGGCTTTGGAGAACGATCTATCTCCATAGTGTCTTTTCCTAGTCATAGGAACATCCAGTGCTCTTGATGGTCTTGACCTAAGCTCTCTCCCTGGAGTGTAGGTTGATAGGAGTTCACTGATATACTCAGGAGCTAGACCATGCAGCGATTTGAAAACAAACACCAGGATCTTGAACTGGATAACGTTGTCGCACTGGCAGCCAATGGAGGTCTTGTAAGACCGGGGAGATGTGATCTCGACGTCTGGTGTTGGTGATTACTCTGGCTGCACTTTTGTGCACTCTCTGGTTGAGTGAGTGAGTGAGTGAGTGAGTTCAGTTTTACGCCACACTCAGCAATATTCCAGCTGTATGGCGGCGGTCTCTAAATAATCGGATCTGGATCAGTCAAGGGATCAAGGGATCAACAGCATGAACATCGATCTACGCCATTGGGATACGATGGCATGTGTCAACCCAGTCAGCGAGCCTGACCTCCCGATCCCATTAGTCGCCTCTTACGACAAGCATGGGTTACTAAAGATAAATTCTAACCCGGATCTTCATGGGTGTCTCTGAAAAGACTTTCACATGAGTTACATGCTTCGTTTGATACTGAGGATGATAGTCCACATATACTTCCTTACTTTTAGAAATTGACTCTGAGTCCTCTTTTCCTGTGGTTTAGATTGTTAAATATTGAAAAATGTAAGAGACAAAAGCCAGCAGTTAATATTCTTTCAGTTGAAACCCTTGCAAATGTTCTGGTTGAGGTTTCAGGGCATAACTTCTTCAATTGCAGTAAGGGAATAGTGCCAAAAAAAGGTCAGTTCCTTGCTGATATGACTGAGGAAGACATTTCACACAAATTTGATATGGGCATCCATAATCCACTGTAATACTGTAAGTTTCAACATTATGACCATGGAACAAGACCATGTAATAAGCAGGCTGCTCGTTATTGATGTGGTAGTAGTTGTAGAGACGATGCATGTTTGTGGTGTTCCTTCATCTGTTGTGCTTCCTCTGATAAGAATGTCCCCTTGTACACTAAACAACTTCGTATTTTTTTAACAACTTTTTCCAGTGTAAATATGACAGACAGCAAATATTGTTGGGTATAGGGTATCCATTCCTAATTTTGGTTTATTTTGCAATTCATCATGCTCATTTTGAGACAAACAGACTCTAGTGTGTTCAAGGAATACAACTTACTTATGTTATGTCTTTGTAAAGCCTTAACAATGTAATTGCTCAGGTCTTAGGGCTAACATTTAAAGACTACTTCTGTCAAAGGGATTTTGATTATTAGGGAGTCATTTCAAACCACTGTCAGAAAATAATTAAATGCCTGCAATTTCTTTTTTAACTAACATTGTATACATGTTAATATGTTAAACGTTTTTATATATCCATTTCTAATGGTATGCATTTTGATGGTAATTCGTGTTTATATGAGTTGTGTACAAGTGTTTGTATTCTTTCAGGCCAAGCATCTGAAACAACTGCACCAGGTCTAGATCCAAAGGACAGTGCCAAAGCTATGGATAATTTGGCAGATCATGCAGGGAAAAAGCATAAGAAGAAAAAGAAGAAAAAAAAGCAGAGGGTTAAACGTGAAGCTAAGAAAGAATCTCCAGATAGTAACAGTACTGGTGACAGTGACGATGACCATGTCAGTGAAGATCCTGATCCTAGTAAATCTGAAGATACTACTAGAAAACTTCAGTTGGTTGATCAGACAGAAAACAGTGCACCTGTCATTACAAGAATGGAAACTGATCCAGTCTCTCCAGGAGCTGGACCATCTTTTCTGGATGATCAATTAAAAGTATCACTACCCCAGCAAGAGAGAGGACATCACAAAGATGTTTTGCAAAATGAAACAACTCAACCAACGACTGAAAGAGACATTCACCAACCCAAAGTAGATGAACATTCCAGTCAACAGGAAATGAGGGATGACACTATTCCTACAGGAACAACAAACAGGTCTTCTGATGACACAGAATTGTCTGCTGCACCTTGTAGTGGGGTCACCACTCGTCAGATGGCAAGAGCTCAAGAAAATAGCAACTCTGGAGCACCCAAAATGTCCTACTCAGAGGCTGCAAAGCAAAATCCAGTTTGTATATTTATTATTTTGAAGCTCATATTTAGCTCAAGTCAAGTGAGTGGCCTGTTTGTCTGACATATGGTGTGTTGTGTCCATCATCTGTTGTCTGTTGTCTTTAACTCAGAAAGCACTGCACTTATGAAACTGATGCATCACATGTTAATAGGCCCGGAGGCTATTTGGCCATTGTTCGCAAACAATGTTCCAGAATGGTTGACATAGTGTCATTTGGAACATCTTTCACTACAGTAAACTTCTGTTATACTGAACTCAAAGGGTAATTATAGATTGTACAACCATAGTTCGCTACACAGATTTTGACTTATGTATTAAATGGCCAGGACATAAAAACACCCAGTTTGTTATATCTGTCAGTTCATTAGAAACAGTTTACCATATTTGGCTGAGATATTATCAATGTGTTAACACTAAGAAATTTTTCATGTAGCTTTTTATTTTGCTGTGCTATAATACTCTTGAGTTGTAAGGTTTGTGTAGATCCAATACAAGATTCTGTCAGCTATCTTGTATGGGGTTACAGTTTCTTTTGTATCTCTAAATGAAACATTTAACCCATGCCAATAACTGTAGTTGAAAAAATCATAAGTTGTCTTTCTTATGCTATTTCAGAAAGTGAATCAAGTTGATACAGGAAATAGAAGGCAAGTATGTTAAGCCTATAAAATATTCCCTAAAGAAATCATGATGTACTTACAGTTCTGTGTGTCAAAGTATGCAGTTTATTTCTTGTATCTCAAAGGGGCAAGTGTCAATATTTTAGAAGTTTATTGGTCATTGTTTGCAGTTGAAGCTGTAAAAAATGCTGTAAAAAATGTCATTTGGTTGGTCCAGACAAAGTGAAAGTATTTTATCCATTCTGATGCATGAGAAGTGAGAAAATTTCAAGCTGGCTATAGGTGTGGTTTCAGTGTGTTTGTAGATATAGAACTTTTGTGATGTCACAATAAGTGTATAATATTTTACATGTAAGTTTATGTAGTAAGGTTTAACCCTAAGTCGATAAGTAGAGATAAAGGATATTTTGATCTTCAAAATAAAGTCATATGATCGGTTGATTTCAAGACTGGATCAAATCTTCTTTAAAGGTCTGGTCAAGGAGAACCAATGGTGGACGTTATATTCCATGTTCTGGTGTCTGAAGAAATGAACGTGAACCGTTCAACTGACAAAGTAACTGTTCAGTTTGGATCAGAGCTTCTCAAAGGATGGCTTAGTGATTACTGGGAAATGAAATTTGTAAGGTAAGGTAAAATTATATTAAAGCATAAGTTATGATAACCTCACAGTATGTTTGGTCAAGCCCCTGATCTTTGATGTGTATACGTTACCAAAGGTTGCTGTACATCAGTGTTTATAGATATGATTGATGGTGATATAGTAATATGATAAGCCCAAGAGGGTATATTCATCATTTTATTGAAGCATTTATCCATGACAAACATATGACACAACCATGTTTGTCATACCTCTGTGACATTAGCAGGATTTATTTTTGTTAATAGACATGGGAAGATGTAATTGAAAATAAAAGTAATTCCTATGAAGCTGGAGAGAATCTATCAATAGATCAAATATTGAGTGATACTGTAAAGACAGTGTTGCCAAATGGCAGGTACAGATTACACACTGATGGTACTAATTTTGAATGTGATTGTGAGGACAAATAATTATCTAAACCTCACAATGACATTGCTACTTATTGAAGACAAAAATCTAAGATGCCCAAGATAGACTGCATGATTGATTGAGTAATTCTAGTGATATCAGAGATGTGATTCCCAGAGATGTGATCAACAACTTATCCATACCCCTCCTTGGTTCCAGAGATGCAGGATATATTAATGACCATTGCCTTGTATCTAAACCATTGAAATACACATGGAAAAAAGTATTACAAAATGCTTTTGGCCCCTTTCAATGTATGTCTTGTTAAGTTTAGGAACAGGAACAGCCAGTCTGTCAACTGGCAACAGCAAATTCCTATGCAATGTTCTAGCTCTTCCTTCCCTCCTTCTATACAAAGAAAACAGGAATGGTGCCTCAATCAAGACAGTGAGTTGTAGCTACCCTTTATGGTTATCGGAGTGGCAAATATATCTTGCTGGAGTTTTCAATAGTAAACTAAAGAATCATCAAATTCAGGGGATCCCATGTGAACTTGAGGCACTGGCTATAGGAGTTGATGATAGAATCACTTTACATCATTTGCAGCTACATCACAATCCCAGGTCTTTACTGACTGTATACCTTGTGTTCAGGCCTACAACAAACCATGGCTCTTTCTCTGCAAGTGCGGGGGTAACAACATACCTTTATATGGTCAACGGTAGGTGGCATTCTCCCTCACTGGTGTGGATATTATGGTGGTGCCAAAATGCCTTTCACCAGATGTGCTGCATGGCAGGCATCTCAACATGCACGTCCATATCTCAGGCGGACTCACTCCCAATTTCTTCAAGGAACATGACCGAGCAAGAAGAATTACTTAAAGTTGCTACAAGACCGAAAGGACACCATACCACTCTCAGCCATCTTGAACCACTGCAGTCAGCAGTTAGCATAGCGTCAATTTCACAGTACTGAAACCACCTTCTAAGAATGCAAAGTGTCATCCTTCAAGCAGTGGGTTTGGTTCTTTTAGACCTGTCAGCTGCATTTGACACCATTGATTGTCTATGTTTGCAAAAAGAACAGCGAGACATGATCACATCACACCAATTCTCCACCATCTACACTGGTTGCCAGTGGCACAGCAAATCGAAGTTGTCCTGCTGGTCTTCAAGTTTCTCCACAATCAAGCCCCTCAGTATTGCTCCAGCATGATAACCAGATATCAACCTGTCAGGTCTCTTCAATCCTGTCACCAGTTTCTCCTTCAGCCATCTGCACTAAAACCCAGTCACATCACCTGCCGTTGTTTCCATATTGCCGGACAAACTTTTGGAATGAACTCCTACAACATCTGAGATCTAACCACGAACTGGACTCATTCAAACCACAGCTAAAGACTCACTACTTCTGTGAAGCATGTAACTAACTTTCTGCCAGGGTCTCAAGCGGTGCATAGGAGTTTATTCTGGATATAGTGCTATATAAGTTTTTCAACAGATAGCTAGAAAGTTAGTAACAATTGCAAGTCTCTTGGTCATCTGTGATAAGAAACCATTCCAGCCAAAAAAAGGAATGCATTGTTGTACCAAGAGCCATACTTGATGGACTAACAGTTTTACACATGCATTTCAATCATCCTCTTTGCAATCAACTGAAACAAATTTTCAGTAGGTATTACCACACCTTGAACTATGATAAGTCTGCATCATTGACTACCCATCCTTGCCATCACTGTATGTCACTCAAAAGCACAACTGTACCCACAGTCAACCAACAGTGCAGTGAATACAATATGTTCAACATTTGCTTTAGGTCTATGGACAGTAAATCTTTGTGCTCTGAGAGACAGTTTCTTCATTCACCTGGTCTTGTCTCTTTCTAGTAAAAAACATGACAACTTACTAAGTGCCATTCTTATCCTTACAGCTGACCTGAAACAGTAAGGCTGTAATGGCTGCATTATCAGAGTCTATCCTGCTCCAGGTTTTGTGTCTCGTGCCAAAGATCCAATCTTGTCCAAACATGGTGCATTTTTGGAACTAGGCCATGACATGGTTTTGTAACTTGTGGGTGGCCACTATGACAGTCTATGAAGTGATTGTTTTGTTGAAATGTTTGCATAAGTGCCAAATGGTGTATCTATGGATTTTTAATATTGCAAGTATAATAGGTGCCTATCCCGAGAGGTATGACAGATGCCCAGTGACAGCAGAACAAGGTAGATTTAGACCCAGATGCAAATTTTATTTTTGAGGTTTCCATGGAAACATGCCTGCCTAAGGCTGTGATTATGAGGATGACGATGTCATCTTGTCTGGGCAGATCTCCCAAACTATACATGCTAGCTTCATCAAACTTGGTACACATATCAACCCTGATCCCTAGATGTGCCTTTTGGGGATTAGACACAGATATGAATCTTATTTATGGCTGTTTTCATGGAAAAAGTGACATGCTGTGACTATGAGGATGTCATCTTGTCTGGAACAGATCTCCCAAACTATACATGCTAGCTTCATCAAACTTGGTACACATATCAACCCTGATCCCTAGATGTGCCTTTTGGGGATTAGACACAGATATGAATCTTATTTATGGCTGTTTTCATGGAAAAAGTGACATGCTGTGACTATGAGGATGTCATCTTGTCTGGAGCAGATCTCCCAAACTATACATGCTAGCTTCATCAAACTTGGTACACATATCAACCCTGATCCCTAGATGTGCTGTTAGGGGGTTAGACACAGATATGAATTTTATTTTTTGCTGTTTTCATGGAAACATGACTTGTGCTTTTTAGCTATGAGGATTTCATCTTGTCCTGAACAGATCTCCCAAACTATACATGCTAGCTTCATCAAACTTGGTACACATATCAACCATGATCCCTAGATGTGCTGTTAGGGGGTTAGACACAGATATGAATTTTATTTTTGCTGTTTTCATGGAAACATGATTTATGCTGTGACTATGAGGATGTCATCTTGTCTGGGAACAGATCTCCCAAACTATACATGCTAGCTTCATCAAACTTGGTACACATATCAACCCTGATCCCTAGATGTGCCTTTTTGGGGATTAGACACAGATATGAATCTTATTTTTGGCTGTTTTCATGGAAAAAGTGACTTATGCTGTGACTATGAGGATGTCATCTTGTCTGGAGCAGATCTCCCAAACTATACATGCTAGCTTCATCAAACTTGGTACACATATCAACCCTGATCCCTAGATGTGCCTTTTGGGGATTAGACACAGATATGAATCTTATTTATGGCTGTTTTCATGGAAAAAGTGACATGCTGTGACTATGAGGATGTCATCTTGTCTGGAGCAGATCTCCCAAACTATACATGCTAGCTTCATCAAACTTGGTACACATATCAACCCTGATCCCTAGATGTGCTGTTAGGGGGTTAGACACAGATATGAATTTTATTTTTTGCTGTTTTCATGGAAACATGACTTGTGCTTTAGCTATGAGGATTTCATCTTGTCCTGAACAGATCTCCCAAACTATACATGCTAGCTTCATCAAACTTGGTACACATATCAACCATGATCCCTAGATGTGCTGTTAGGGGGTTAGACACAGATATGAATTTTATTTTTTGCTGTTTTCATGGAAACATGATTTATGCTGTGACTATGAGGATGTCATCTTGTCTGGAACAGATCTCCCAAACTATACATGCTAGCTTCATCAAACTTGGTACACATATCAACCCTGATCCCTAGATGTGCCTTTTGGGGATTAGACACAGATATGAATCTTATTTTTGGCTGTTTTCATGGAAAAAGTGACTTATGCTGTGACTATGAGGATGTCATCTTGTCTGGAGCAGATCTCCCAAACTATACATGCTAGCTTCATCAAACTTGGTACACATATCAACCCTGATCCCTAGATGTGCCTTTTGGGGATTAGACACAGATATGAATCTTATTTATGGCTGTTTTCATGGAAAAAGTGACATGCTGTGACTATGAGGATGTCATCTTGTCTGGAGCAGATCTCCCAAACTATACATGCTAGCTTCATCAAACTTGGTACACATATCAACCCTGATCCCTAGATGTGCCTTTTAGTGGTTAGACACAGATATGAATTTTATCTTTTGCTGTTTTCATGGAAACATGACTTGTGCTGTGGCTATGAGGATTTCATCTTGTCCTGAACAGATCTCCCAAACTATACATGCTAGCTTCATCAAACTTGGTACACAAATCAACCATGATCCCTAGATGTGCTGTTAGGGGGTTAGACACAGATATGAATTTTATTTTTTGCTGTTTTCATGGAAACATGATTTATGCTGTGACTATGAGGATGTCATCTTGTCTGGAGCAGATCTCCCAAACTATACATGCTAGCTTCATCAAACTTGGTACACATATCAACCCTGATCCCTAGATGTGCTTTTTGGGGTTCCCTATGTGCATTGTAATCACAACTGATCACAGTGTACTTCAACCTACTTACTAATTACCATCTCATTGTACATCAAACTCATCAAATAGATGCTTGATGGGTATTTGGAAGTTGGAAGGTAGCATAACAACGTATGGTATGGATTTACAACTTCTTTAATATTTACAACACAATGTTTCTAGGCTACTTCTTGACCCTTCATCAGGTGAATGACTCATCAGTTGTATAAACTCAACCTCTAATCACAACCAATCACTCTGTACATCAATCTAATCTGCTCAAATCACTAATATTAGCAATCCAATGTACATCAACCTTGTCAGTTATATATACTCACTATACAGCTATGTATATATTCTCCTTGTTACAACTCTTTGTATCACTTCTTGGTAACAGTGTCAGTGCCTACACCCAAACTTCTCACTCATTGCAATAAAGAAGTTGGCTATCCATAGCACTTGGTTTTCCTTCATCTTCACAACCTCTAAAATGCCACTCAAAGAAGTTCTTAAAGACTACATTGGGTGAAAATGATAAGCCTCTGGTTGTCTGGCCTTTTAACGTGAACATTGGTGACTATTTGTTGTGAATATGTCATGCTTATTGCAAAATTTGTGTCATTCGAATTACAACTGCAACTGCAGTTCTTCAAGCATTTTAACACAGTCTTTGTCTGGTTAAAATCCAACACTTCATTGTAATGAGTACAAATCAACAAGTTCCATGATACAATAACTTTTGCCCCTGAGTCTATCTTTTTGAAAACATTAATAAACGTGTATGTTCAAATTGAGTTTACACTTATTAAATATTTCATGTAATACATGTAATACATCATACCTTACAGGGAACATCAGGATGGTGTATATGAGTATGAGTGTTGTGTTCCCATGACCAAAGGTCTACGAAATGGAGGATTTGATTACAAGTATCGAGTGAACCATTATTCAGAAAAGGATTGCAAATACATTTTCATCTGGGAAAGTGTGTACTATTTGAAGAGGCGACACTTGGCAATGAAAGATCCAAATCGTCAATTCTGCTTTCCAGCATCTAAGAGAAAGGATATGTGTAAGTATTAACTTGATGGTGATGGTGAGTTGAACTTAATGTAACATGAGCTTATTATATGGTATACATTTTACATATATGCTTTCATAACTAACCAGTCATCCTTTGTCTCACTTCTTCTCTGAAGAGTCTGAAGTGATGGATGCTTCTTAAAGAATTCAAACGAAAATCTATTTATAGGTGTATCATAAATCACTTTGCTGTTATATATTGTGTGTTCTACTAGAAACGCTTACAAACCATGAAAAAAATATGAAATTAGGCCCATTCTTTGCAATAGTTAGTTAGTAGTGAAGCCAAATGTCTTTCTCATACATTTATGAGATACTGCTTTTTATTTTAATACTGTTTAAATGTTAAAAAGCTCTCATATTTTTGTCATAATGCATTTTCTTGTCATTGTCAACAATTTCTCTTCTGAATTTCCCTGGCTTAGAATATTCGACTTATACTTGAGATTGTTTCATCATTATGACTTTATATATTTTTATAAAAAAAATAAGAATTTATGCTAAAATACCTGATTATGAAAGTTGACAGTGGCTTTTGATAATTACCTGTTTTTTGGTGTTGTCATTGTTGATATTGCTTTCATATGAAATAATTAGTTTGCCCCTCTCTTCCCACTTGTAGAGGATGGTTACTGTTGACAGGAAGTGTAACCAAGGCCTTTGTCATATATTTGGAATATTGCAGAGTATGATCTTAAAAACAAACAACATGAATATTAAAACATAATTTCATACATTCCTTCTTCTTCAGCGCCATGGCATCAATATGATGGATTTGTATATCCAAAGATATCAGAAAACATTTTTAAAAGAATGTGGTCAAAAGCTTTTGGAGGAGGCCTTCAAGGCAGAATACGTCATGATGTCATGCTTGCAGGAGAATTATTTCTACCATCTGCAAATAGTTTGACAAGGTTGATACAGAGGGAATCTGGAGAGTCGAGGATTGTTGAAGAGTACTTGGATAAGATTGGCATGACATGTTCTGGATTATCCGTTCAAATGGTAGACAAAGACATGGATCTCTTGGACAAAGATCTTTCTCTGCAGGTAGGAACCAGAACTATGTAAATAGGGTGTTTTAGTTTCACTGCTGACACGTTTTAATTATCTAATGAATTCATAAACTGGTAAATTCTGAAATAGTGAGCAGGTAGAAGGATCTTTTATTATTTACTAATCAAGGACATCCATAACATTTTTGGAAACGTTGCTTGCAGTCATGCTAAATTGTTTTAGAAAGAAGATAAATTATATCTTTCTATGATTTCATTTGTTCATAACAAATCAGCAGATTTTATGAGAAACAACCTTTTGCAAATTTAAACTATGTATGTCTACAGCATTATTGCTCAGAGGATGAATTACTTCACTTACCGTTATATTTGATTTGTGTAGTTGTATGACTGTGTGCAAATGAGTGTGTAAGTGTGTTAAAGGTCACATAAACCCTAGGGGGTACAAATACATAAATCACTCACTGGCATCGTTATAAATGAAACCCCGTCATTAAAACTACTCATTTCGACCTTTAATTGACTTAAATCGACCTTTTTGACAACAGTGCACAATTCTCACCCGCGAACGAAATTTCAACCAATCAGAACGGCACGCCTCTGTGACGTCATATGAGGAATAGCTTTGAGGGCCGATGCAGAATTCATCTACATTTTAGGGGTTAAATTATCTTGTTTACAGGCTTGTATAAACCTGAAATCGTGACAATTGTTGTGGAAAATAAAAGCTATATGTTCTCACAATCTACTGTCATTTAATTTTGTCTCCTGCTTTGCCTAGTTTCCGAGTTACAACTTGTTTTCAGAGACGATTCTTTCAAAATCGATTGGTGTCGTTAGGCCCTATTTGTATAATGACTGATCCAAATCGATCCCATTTCTGTGTTTTTTTACCTCGATATTTATTCATGTCATGTAAAAATCTGTTTGTATTCTCAAAACAGTGTCGGCCCATAAGTTTTCACATGCAATACAGCAATTAATACTCCCTTGTCGGTGTCTGCGTAAAAACAACGTCCTTCTTTCAAAGGATTAACCGGCAATACATTGATTGATTGCCCATTATTGGCTAACTAAATTACTGTTTTTAAAGAAAGGCGGACATTATGCAATTAGTAGCCAGGTGTGCTATCTTGGGTGACCAATGAGACTATACACCAATACCTGAAAAGATTTATCACTTTTTCGTATATTAAACTGTTAAAAGACACATCATTTGGAACAGTTTTGTGGATATTAATGGATAAATTCCTCGAACAAGGTAATGGCCTGATATTGTTCCTATAACTTTAATTTGTTTTAATTTTAATATTTGCATTTTGATTTTATTCATTTGTCGTAGCATTCAACAGAATCATTGTTTTCGCCCAGTGAAGTGTAATGAGTCAGACAACATGCACTAGGGTGTGTGTGCTAATTATGATTCACATTGGCAAACTATAAAATGTCTAGATATTACAGTTCTGTTATAAATTCACTATAAGTATCAGCAGATCGTCTGCTTTTTATTTAGTTTCAAAATGCATACAAGTATGATAATAAGCTAATTAGGATTATAAGACCAAATATAAAGACGCACATTGACTAGTATCTACATACTGGTGAGTGGACATTAACCATGGGAATGTAGCAAGAAATTTATCGCAAGAAAGTATTGTGACTTCGACCCCCACCCACCGGCTTCTGTGGAAGAAATCGCTTATGTTATAAGTTGTGTCATGCAAAATCCGCTTTGGTTATGATTCCAATACATATTTAAGTACGAGTAGAAAGTAGTCTTGATTATCTAACTTGATGAAAACAAACTATAATCTCATTAATTCTAACAGATTTTTATTTTTAAAATGGTGGCTCTGTCAGGGAACATCCAAAGCCAGTCTGAGGATTATTGGTATTTAGGTTTGTTTTCACCGAAGTTACAAAATCAAAACTACTTTCTACTGGTAGTAAAATATGTATTTTATTGATGGCCAATAGGATTTTGCATGATATAGCTGCGATAACATAACAATTTCTCTTGGCAGCAGCAGGTGGGTGTCAATATAATACTACTAACAATATTATTGTTACTTCGACAACAACCTCACTTCCGAGGAAGAAATCGCTATGTTACAAGTTGTGTCATAGAAAATCTTTATGGTCATCAATCATATGCATATTTTACTACAACTAGTAAGTAGTTTTGATTCTTTAACTTCCGTGAAGCTTATCTGAACACAAGTAAGATATCGCTTCAGGCTACCACAACGCCGCCAAGACTCACAAACATAACCCATTTAGCACTTAACTGCGGGTCCTGTGGAAATCTGTGCATGGTGACACCATCGCCTCGACCCCTAGGAGCAATTAACGACAAAGCAACGATTCGGCATGTCGTCGTTGATGTCGAGAAATCATCAAAATGATGAGCGTGCTACACATTTTCTATACAACTAACTGAAAATCGTTCCTCATATGACGTCACTGTAGTGCTCTGGCGACAGAGTTACGTAACCTGTCTGTGGTTTCGTTGGCGGGTGAGAGGGAAGCAGGCGACTTTTTGGCCACTTTTAATCGCACGGTATTATTTAACCACAAGTTTTTAAAGAATAAATTTGGTGTTCCGCATAAGACTAACCACAAATCTTTCATATGTAATGGTTAAAAGAGTAAAAAAAAACAAAGTTTAGTGGTTCTTTAAGTTATGCACAAAAAAAAACACCTGACACCTATCTGCACATTTAAACAGGGATATCTAAAAAGTGATATTGGGCCCTTCACATCCCTGGGTTAGGGTCCATTTTTTTTAAACAGGGTTTCAATAAAATATCACCTAAAACACATAATTATATTTTAATATCCTTTATGGCACTGAATTTGTAATTGACAAATTGATCACTCATTTCAAAGGTAAGCATTAAGAACAGCATTTGTTGTTGGTTCATAAATGCAGCTTAGGAAATGTCCTCCTTAGGTTGGGGCTGCAAAAGTGAAGGTAACTAGAAAGTCATGTTTGCAATTTTCACTAACATGCATTTCCTTGCAGGTATATTTTTCATTTTGGGTGCATGTATTGAAAAACTCACTGTCAACAAGATCACCTTTGTTATGCCGCCAAAGTTACAACCATCCTATTGTCTTTCCTTCATCCCTTCCCAATACAGGCAGAAGAAAACATATGGCCAAAAGTTGTTTATCATATTGTAGCATGTAACAATAATAAAATCCACAGTTAAATGTTAAATAAATAGCTTCAATTGATATATAATCATTTTTTTCAGTGAATATCTGTAACAGCGGTATCACGTCTAGATTTAGTAATGACAAATACTTATGAAGAATTCAGGGATTTATTGTCTGTTGTTTGATGATCCCTCATGGTGCATCTGGTGATAAAACCCCTAAAACAAAACAAATCTCAAATTTATGGTGTACAGCAACAAGTATCTGTAAGTAAACCCATGATTATGCAGCAGGTGTGGAGTCATCCCATAGATGACAGGTTTACCTCTTTGGTCATGTGGGCAAGGCATCCAACTTCGGATCAGAAGGTCTGTGGTTCGAATCCCAGCACAGGTCTTGGAAATTTTATGGACGCTACAGTTACATTCAACATTTTCTGTACACCACAAGGGTTATTTATTCTTAGTTTTTATCTAAGCGTATATTACAAATTACAGTCATACAGATGAAAATCCGACATGTTAGATAAAATACACATTAAGAACATAACCTATGCAAAAAAGTGTTGGCACATATGAAAATACTAACCTCGTCTCAGGGATACAGGTACTCCATAGTGATAAGTAACCAGTGGCAAATGAGAACTAATACCAGTTAAATCATATCTAACTAGTTGCAGAATCCTAATACATAACAGTGTATCATGATGCTTGATTGGCATTTTAGAAGATGATATTTGATGAACATAGAGATTTTTTCTGGGTTACATCTTCTTTTTATTCTCGAGTACAACGTTTCAGGGCTTGTTCTGGCCCCATCATCAGGTAAAACTGAACAGTAACTGTTAACTCTGGCCGTGACGTCACAATGCTATGACGACGCAATACATGTGGTGGTCAATAGATACAGATGACATGGCTAATAGAATACATGTTATTATGAATATATAAGATGCCGTTTACTGCAAAATTAATGGATCAATTTAGAACTGTGCAAATACTTATACAAAATTGTTGATTGATTTAGAAATGTACAGAGACGTATTTATAAATGTATAGAATGTAAAGTAATAGCAGTGTATACATAGACATTATGCTTTATACATGAGAACAGTGACGAGAGGGTAGGGGTATTGTCTTATTGTTTTATGTACCATGCATTAGGGAGGTAGACACCCTGATCCTGTTTATTGCTGGTTTTGTCGTTTGATGAAGATAGCTTCAATCAACTAGCGTTTTAAGCCAGTCACTGATGTTTTTTCGAGGACTTCAGTTTCCCAGTCAATTTCATGATCGGGATTATTCATAATGTGTTCGAAACTGCAGATTTCAGATCTGATTTGTCCACTGAAGTTTTGTGTTCTTTTCTGCGATGTAGCTACTTGTCTGCCTGTTTCACCAATGTAGATGTCACCACAGTCACATTTCAGTTTATACACACAGCCTTTAGGGTTGGATATAGCGGGGATTGCACCCCTTACCATTTGCATTGGCAAACTTTAAGGGTTTTGCCAGGCGAGAAAGTGGTGTCAATGCTGGCCATTTTCTTTTAGAGTCTGCTGACTTGGTGGCTGATGGGCCCAACATACTGGATGTTGATGCGGATGGGAGATGGTTCAGGTTTCGGAGGAGGCTGAACTTGATCTTGTAGTGTTTTCTTTATGGTGGTTTCTACAAGGTTCTTTGGATAACCATTGTATGTGATGAATGTTGTCATCAGGTGGTCTGTTTCTACTGCAACAAGAAACTCAGACTCCTAAAGAAAATGGCCAGCATTGACACCACTTTCTCGTCTGGCAAAACCCTTAAAACTTTGCTACGTGCAAATGGTAAGGGGTGCAATCCCGCTATATCCAACCCTAAAGGCTGTGTGTATAAACTGAAATGTGACTGTGGTGACATCTACATTGGTGAAACAGGCAGACAAGTAGCTACACATGTGAAAGAACACAAAACTTCAGTGGACAAATCAGATCTGAAATCTGCAGTTTCCGAACACATTATGAATAATCCCGATCATGAAATTGACTGGGAAACTGAAGTCCTCGCAATAAACATCAGTGACTGGCAGCGCAATTTGATTGAAGCTATCTTCATCAAACGCGACAAACCAGCAATAAACGGGATCAGGGTGTCTACCTCCTAATGCATGGTACATAAAACAATAAGACAATACCTTACCTCGCCACTGTTCCCATGTATATGCATAATGTCTATGTATACACTGCTATTACTTTACATTCTATACATTTATAAATCGCTCTGTACATTTCTAAATCAGTCAACAATTTTGTATAAGTATTTGCACAGTTCTAAATTGATCCATTAATTTTGCAGTAAACGGCATCTTATATATTCATAATAACATGTATTCTATTAGCCATGTCATCTGTATCTATTGACCACCACATGTATTGCGTCGTCATAGCATTGTGACGTCATAAGCATTGTGACGTCACGGCCAGAGTTCACAGTTACTGTTCAGTTTTACCTGATGATGGGGCCAGAACAAGCCCTGAAACGTTGTACTCGAGAATAAAAAGAAGATGTAACCCAGAAAATATCTCTATGTTCAGTGTATCATGAGTTGAATTTTATATCTCTGAATAAAAGTGAGCCTCTTCACCCTTAGTACACAGGTATGTGTGAAAGATTCTTGACATATCAGTTTCAACTAGTCTCGACACATTGGTCCTGTGGGTAACAGCATGTTATGTCAAACTCTATTCATTTTCATCATATGGATTTATAGACCCCTGTCTTCCCCACCTACATTATGTATGGGATTAGTGTTACACACTATTTTGTCTCAATATCTTGTTTAATATCCCCGTGAATAAAACAATATTAGTTCATGGCTTACCTTTGCTTCACTTAACTACCTTTGTCTTTTGTAGATGTTCCAAAAGATCATGGATCCTCTGATTGACCATCTGAAAATTGAAAAGGATTTTGCAGCTTCCCTTGTGCTTAGTGTTTTCATTCTGTCTGCATACAGTGAAAACAAAATTCCTTTCAAAGCTGAAGGTATGAATAAAGATTTTCTGAAGATTCTGATGATGAGGCCAGATTCAGAGCAGAGTACTGTTGAAGGTTTTTGAAGCTTTAAGGACACACTTCCCAAAGAGGTCTTCCAAGTAAGTAATTAAGGGTTAACACCTCAGAACAAAACACCTTAATTTATCAAATTTATCAGGCAAATTGCATGTAATACAACAATTACTAACCCCTTCCTGTCATCCATGTTTTATCAGCCCTCTGTGTCAGCAGTCTTGACAATTTAAATTGAATCAAGGTTCATTTAAACTTGATTACAGAAAATGTAATTATGAAAATGTTCTTGGAACAGTTATTTCAAAAGAAATGCAAAGTTCTACCGTCAAACATCAGTGATGTTTTGGTTACTGAGCACTGACTGACATTACAAGGGTAATCTGTAAGCTAGGAAATTAGTGTGAGATCTTATACCCCTTGCATGAGGTGACACCTCTGCCCTTAAACCCTTTTTAAAACAAAGTACCATGAATATTCTCAACTATTTGAGACCTCAAATAGTAGTCTTTTGTCTAGATTAGTCAGATAATGTACGAAAAGTCTTGATTAGTTCTACATGCTTGCAACCTTTGAAATACACTCCCCTTCTCCATCATGTCACTAAAAAGCCACCCAGAATACCTGGTACAATCCATTTGCGACAAGACACACCTGATGAATCTTCATAATCATGTACGCGAGGGGACAATAATCAAATAAACTGTCTAGAGTATAACTGTCCATGGGTGCACCTTGTCACAAACAATTCCAGAAAATATAACAAAAAACAGGTTTGAAGTTTTTAATTGATTCAAGAATTACAACTGAAAGGAGGTGCGGGTGCCGTCTTTAAGGACTATATTTATTTCACTCCAATATTCTCTTCTTCGGAGGCGGTTCTTCCGTGCCAACGGATTGCTGTCGATAAGATCATTTTTGCTGTCGCAGTTCTTTTCCTTTGCATAATGTCATCTACTTTTCTGGCCATTTCTTTGGACGTTCGCTGAAAGAAACAGTAGTGATGTTTAATTGTGTGGAGGTATATTATTTCACTTATTATGTCATTTAATCAGAAACAGACATCATATGTGTGCTTCGTATAATGTTATTAAATCACGATGGAGTTATTATTCATTTAACTGTAAATTTTGGTACTAGTAATAAGGTATTTTCTATGCTTTAGCCCCATCAGTTGGATCTGTGTATTCTACCCGACTCTGAGTAGTTTGTGCTCGTTAAGTTGTTTTGTGTTGTAAACAAACTTACATTGGGATCCATCTTCCTTTGCAAACAGCCTACAAGTACAACTGAATTCGGTTTCAGCATTTTATATGAAAAATCCATAGTTGAGCTCATGTATTGTGCATGAATGTTGCATTCGAGTGTGACTAATATACAGTGTAGAATTGACACGTGAAGACTTTGTTTTAAGTTGGAGAACGTCCTCAATCCGTCGATTGGTTTCGCTCGTAAAGCTCGTCCTCGGCCTAACGTCCTGGAACGTGCCTCACTGAAACTATTCAATGGATTGAGGACTTTAATCCTACACTTATTCCATGCATGAAAAACTAGCCTTAAACATTTAAACATTTGAGTTTTGTTTGCTATTCAGTATACTTTAAGTGTTTTGCAATCTAAGAACACATTTAAAGAATGATTGTTCATAATAATTGGTGAATATGCTATAAAAAGAGTAATATTTAATTGTGGTTAAGTGACAGTAATAAGGTAAGATTAATATCACACAGTCAATGTCATGAAGAATGAATAGTTTTGAATGAATGATAGTTACTTCTCATATTAATGCGGGGCGGTGGGGTAGCCTAGTGGTTCAGCATTGGCTCGTGACGTCGAAGACCCGGGTTCGAATCCCCACATGGGTACAATGTGTGAAGCCCATTTCTGGTGTCCCCCGCCGTGATGTTGCTGGAATATTGCTAAAAGCGGCATAAAACCAAACTCAGTCACTCAGTCATATGAATGCATTCATTCTTATACATAAAGAGATATTTACATGTAGTTACACTTATAGTTAGGAAAAGGTGATTAATGTGGTTCTTCTGCTATTTTTTTATGTATAATTTCTGAAAGGTGCCATACTGCAGATCAGAGTTCAGTCTTTATTATAAACATTCACAAAATTTGGATGGAAGATATTCTTAGTTTGATTAATCAGGATACATTTTATGAAAAGCATTAGTGAGTTTAGTTTTACGCCAGACTCAGCACTATTCCAGCTATATGGTGGCAGTCTGTAAATAATCGAGTCTGGACCAGACAGTCCAGTGATTAACAGCATGAGCATTGATCTGCACAATTGGGAACCGATGGCATATGTCAACCAAGTTAGCGAGGCTGACCACCTGATCCCGTTAGTTGCCTCTTACAACAAGCATGGGTTACTGAAGGCTCATTCTAACCTGGACCTTCACAGGTTTCCTTCAAAAGGGGAAAACATCAAAACATATTCTATCAAACATAGATCTTCTGGCCTACAATATAAACAACATCTCTGTTGGAATGATCCGGAACTTGAAAAGCATTAAACCAAGGGTATGAAAAGCATTAAACCACAACAGAAAAGCATAGAGTGTCAATAGCATTAGTAATATTAGTTGTGCCTCAAGTTATGAAGTAAATTGTCGTCAATTAGTGAATTTAAACTGATCTAAAATGACACAGGGGAAGATGAAATTTGTAGCACATATGAAACATTAATAGGATGATTGTTAACTAAAGGGAGGCAGAAGTCTGTTCATGGTATTTACTGTTGGGCATTGATGCATGGGAAAATACAATTATAGATTTCTTCATCATCTCTAAGTTTCTTCAAGTTTTCAAGTGGCGTTCTTTGTCTTTTCCTCAGGAAACTTGCTGGAGCCGTTCTGAAACTGATGCAGGAAAACAGCTCAGTGACATCCCGCACTGACTATTCTACGTACACGTACACGTACACATACAAGGAATCATATGCAGATTCTTCATGGTTGTACTTGGTTCCTCTGTTGCATTTTCTAAGAGAAGACTCAAAGTCCATCTTCAAATATTCAACGGAACACACTGATGATATGTGGTGGGGTCTAAAAGACATCACACATCACAAAGAGAACCTGAAGATCTGTGACCATTGGATCATGTAAGTAGGGATGGATATTGACCTGATTCTCATATTGCGATATAAGGCAATAATTAAAGACTGACTGACTGACTGAGTTTGGTTTTACGCCGCTTTTAGCAATATTCCAGCAACATCACGGCGGGGAACACCAGAAATGGGCTTCACACATTGTACCCATGTGGGGATTCGAACCCGGGTCTTCGCCGTGACGAGCCAACGCTTTAACCATTAGGCTACCCCACCGCCCCCAATAATTAAAGAGATATTGCAATACATATTATGATATATTGACCGGAAAGTTTCTGCCCAAGTGCGTGCATCATAAATAGAATGTCATTATACAGTCCTACAAAATTTATAATGCTTAGGCCTTTGTGATGAATTGATTATATATGCATTGTTATGAAACAAACAAAAATAACAAAATAATGTGAATTATGAAATTCAGAGCCAGAGCCTCTACTAATAAGTCCAAATAAAATTTTGGTCCATTTGAGGCTCCTCCAAAATGTCACATATGAAAGCATTCAAACCCGCTAAACTTAAACTTTTGGAGCCACGTATAAACATACTTCCACTTGCAAAATCTTACATGAAATCAACAGAAATAAACGTGTATTTGGCACTTCGAGAGCACATTTTGTTGCTGTAGTAATCAAGGACAGATATTTCACCGGCACATATAATATTTGTTGTATATATGTATGAATATAAGCTTCACATAAGCTTCTTTACTAATCCATATTCACTTTGGGTGAATGAAATATGTTTTAAACATATTTTTTCATGAAGATATGAATGGATTGGCCAACAAGCTCCGAAGAGCTTATTTGAATGAAATATGTTTCAGATATCTATTGGCCAAGTATACCCCTTATCAAGCTGTCTTTTGAATTTATAGTAAGGCACTATAGTGGAATGATAGATGATACAGCATTTGATATAGATATTGTGTTGGTTTGTAATTGTTGTGTTGATGTTTACGTCTGCTTCCAACTGGTAAGTTGATGTCGCCGATTGTGGATGCCATATTTAAAGCCATGAGTGGGGGAATAAGATTTTTAATGGATTGTCGCTAAGGATTGGTTGGAGAAACATTTTGGGGCATTTCCATTGTTACCATGCTATTTTTCAGAGAACATGACTGCTAAATGTAAGAGAAAATATCTTCACTATTAATAGTGAGTTTATAATTTTTCTGAAATTCTGGCCAAGCTAGGCTACTTCTTCCCAAACCTTGTTTTCATGTTTATGTTCGTCTTGAAAAAGTCAGAAAAGAAAACAAGACATAGCTATTCATGTGAACACATTTATAAGATATTCAAGTTTCATTAACAATTTACAGGTCATCTTCATCTTCATATATAACATGTACATGGTTCACATTTTGTTTCAATATCCTTACATAAGGTGAGATTAAAAAGAAAAGCAAGCTTAAAAGCAAAGATATTACATCATTACTATTGTTATCCCCCTGGCATGTAATGCAGGGGGATATAGTCGACACCTTGTCTGTCCGTCCGTCCGTTCGCCCGGCCATCCATAATCATTTTTTTCCGGAGCATAACTCAAAAAACGTTAAATATTTTTCAACAAAAATTTGTAGATATTTCAAACAGAACCTAAGGTGGTGCCTTTTGCTATTTACACATTTTTTTCATTCTTATTTTTCTTGGTTTCTATGGAAACATTTTGGACTAAGTCTTTAAGGGAGGGGTGGGCTTCATTTCCGGAGCACAACTTGAAAACCATTCAATATTTTTCAATAGAACTTGGCAGATACTTGCTAGGCTGCTTCTTCACCACCCTTGCTCTTATAAAGCAACAGTAGTTTTGACTTAAATTTTGGCACACATTTTTGCCTCTGACTATGACAAAACCTTCCCGTGGAAAGTTTGGCCTAGGCCAGATTCTCCCCAGTGAAAATTTAGACTGGGGAAGAAATGACCTGCTACACCGGTTTAGAATTTATCTTTAGTAACCCATGCTTGACATAAGAGGCGACTTATGGGATCAGGTGGTCTGGCTCGCTGACTTGGTTAACACATGTAGATGGATGCTCATGCTGTTGATCACTGGATTGTCTATTCCAGACTCGATTATCAACAAACTGCATTCATATAGCTGGAATGTTGGTATTCTACTGAACTAATCTTACTTACCATTTATTTGGTATCATAAGACACCTCAGACACAGCTTCCTGACAAAATACATTTCAGACGAGTAATTGGTAGGACACATGAGATTCAGGATGTTTTCATGGTTACCATGAATTAATAATTGTATCACAGAAATACATTTTATCATGCCTCTTTGTAATTACATATTGCTTTTCAAGAATGTTTACTGGTGTTCATAATATCCTGCTCCCTTAGTGATAAAAACATGTGCATAAACAACTTCAAGGTCAAAGGTCTAGGTCACATTTACCAATTTTGTACCAAATTTGAGCTAAAGTGAATATTTCCTCATGTATAGTTGGTGTGTCAACACAAATAAATCCAACTACTTTGGTTCAGAGCTCGGAGTCACTATTTTATGAAACCAAATGTTGCCAAAATAAAAAGTGTCATGCAAAAAAGATTTTAGGGGAGGCATCACTGTGGCAACCAGGCCTTTCAGTCACATTCTATATGTGAATAAATCAAAGATAATATTAACATTTTGTGTCATGCAAATGTTTTAGTGACTGCTCGTGTAACACACATATTATGATAAGGGTCCAGTGATGGTTCCAGTGAAAGCCCTTATCTATCTGGCGTGCTGGGCTGCTTGGGGGAATTAACTCAGCAAACAGTCCGCAGTCACATGAAGCTAATCACAATTTTATTTACAAGAATGGAATAACATGGGGTGGCCACAGAGAGTCAGTACAGCCCTCTGGGCTAAGGGCTAGTGCTGATCTGTGTTGGGAGTCTAAACCCTACTGACAAACATTTACTTTTCAAACTATTTATCTACAATTAAAACAATAAGAGATTACGATTAGTTGACTGATACAAATATGGGTGGGACCTACATTAACCAATGAAATACAGAATATACAGAATGGGGTGTGTCCTACAAGAACAATCACTAAAATGACAAGACAGTGGGGAGTATTTAATCCTGCTCATCCTTTTTCAGCTGGCACTAAACTTGTTGACAGATTTACTGTATGTTTGGATGCTTATGGGATTACAAGAGGATGCTTGGATTACAATAGATACGCTTACTCTGGACCATGTCTTAATGACCCTAAATTGGTGTTTGCTTAATGTTATTGTAATATAGGTAGTGACATGTTTACTTTATCAAAACAGTCTATTAAACCGTCTAGACATAACTTTGTCTTACTGAAAGGTTTGTCTAACAGCTTGAGTCATTGATACCTTAGGCTAGGATTTTATCTTGAACATCTGTGAAATTGTGCAGTTGTAATTTACACCTTGTTTGTAAGATGAGTTTTACTACTTTTGACTGGAGTCTTATTACTGATACATGATGAAACTAATATTCTGTATTTATATTTTCCAAATATCTGAATCCTATTATATTGCTTGTAGTGGTTATAATTAATAATGAATTTTCGTATGAATTATTATTCCATGATACACAAATCAACTGTTTACAAACAGGGACAAGAACATTTATTAACGGTCAAGTTCAAGGTCACATAAGTATACTTTATAATTTAAAAAGCACATCAAATTTATCAGTTTTGCTGTAATTTTCTTACTTAAAATTTAATGTTAGACATACAGCCATGTTTTAGATACCAGATTCTCTAGTTTATTAAATCCAATGTTGCAAAGTTGAAAAATGGCATAGAGTTCTATTTGATGGGGTTGGGGAACATTTCCATGGAAATAAATGGATGTCTTTCAATGACCTTTTTCCAAGTTTTGTAATAAATCAAAGACAGACTTTAAGTTTTTCTTCCTAAGAATGTTTTAGTGATTATTCATATATCAAAACTGATAAAACATGCACACACATTAACGTAGTATCAACACCTTTTGATTAAATATTTTGAACAGTAGACCATTGGAAAATGTTATGTACACAACATTATTTTTTCACACATACAGATGATGTCAGAATATGTTCATGATATAGCAATATCAGTAATTGTTAGGACACATAAGATTCAGGATGTTTCCATGGTTACCATTCATTTTCAGTCTTATCACAGAAGTGCATTTTATCATACCCTAATAAGGTAATACTCACCAATAATCACTATTAATAGTGAAGATATATTCCTATGTGTATAGCAGTTATGTTCTCTGAAAAATAGCATGGTTAACAAGGAAACACCCCAAACTGACATATATCCTTGCACATTGAAGTTTGGCAACATTGGTTTTGGAAAACTAGATTCTAAGCATTCCAACGGTGCCTCCGGAAGACCTATCTCTGGAGATGGCCACTGGTCAAACATAAACAATAGGATTATTATAATATATGAGCACAGCGTGGATGGGGATACCAGAGCATAGTCTTACACGACCATGGATCAAGATGTAATTCCAATCAAAATAGTCTAAGGCTCTGGCATCACCTCTACGTGGGTTCCTTTACCATCAACAGTGGCAACTTTCCTGCCTGTTATAATCATTACCATTTCCTCATTCATACCTTCATTGGTTCACCTTCATCAATCCAGCCTTTGAGGATGTTACCATCTTCTTCATTCATCCTTCTTCTGACAATCTATGCTACAACTTGGTTGATCCTACCATTAGTTTCAGTGATCAATCCAGTATTGTTGATTTTCCAACATTTGACGATCCTTCCACTGCTCCATCTGGGTTCATCCTTGTCTCCAATGTTACCTAAGCAGAATTGTACTCCTCCATGTCATCTCCTCAGTGAATGTTCTACTGCACTTGTACATCATTCTCTACAGTGGTAGAGTGGTCTGCAAGGAGGTGGCTTCTATGAAAGTCACCAATTTTAGATCTTGCAGTCAATTTTTTCCAAACACATTCCAGGGGATCCCAGCATCATAGCCATTGCTCTGTCTCATCAAGACCATCTGTCCTCAGATGAGTGGAGACCTCTTCAAGAGATATATCATTTGATCTTCGTTAGTTTTGGCAATCCTCAAGTGGACCTATTTGCAACTTGATTAACCAAGTTGTCTCTCCAATTCCAGACCCAACTGTTGGTCCATTCTTATTCTGACCAACTACAGTGGTCTCAACAAACTCTACACTGTTTGCACATCTTCAAACTATGAGTTCTCTCATAGCCAAAGTTGATACTAAGAGACCTCCTAAAGACATTGTGTTGGGACAAGACTGACTGACTGAGTTTAGTTTTACGCCGCTTTTAGCAATATTCCAGCAATATCATGGCGGGGGACACCAGAAATGGGCTTCACACATTGTGCCCATGTGGGGAATCGAACCCGGGTCTTCGCCGTGAAGAGCCAACGCTTTAACCACTAGGCTACCCCACTGCCCCGTCTGCTTTTCTACTTATCTTGCAGGCATTAACTCTGTTGTGGCTACATCAAAAGATAACAAGATTTCTTGAACGCCTGAACTGCAAATGTTTCTTTTTGTAATAGCTGGTCAAGTGGGCCAAGTTTTGACTTCCAGCTATAACGTGGTTCCTAGTCATCTTGCATCAGCATTGTTCTTCTACCTCTTGCTACAGTGGCAACGGTATTCGACAGCCATGCTTTAGAGGGGTTTTACAGGGTGTGTTTTTAGAGAAACGGGCATGACAAGATATCATCGGTTTACGTCCTCATGTACTAAAGTTAAGATAAGCAACAGCATGATACTTTAGAAGTTACAAATTTCATGAGTTAAAATTTTCTCTGCAATTTGATGTTCTGATTATTTAAGAGTTTGGGGGGCTAACTTGGATGCCTCACAGAGACTAAAAAGCCACATTTTTGTTGATGTTGTGAATATTTTATCAAACGAACTTCTTCTTTTCCAGACCTGTTGAAGAGGTATTCCGTGGTTTATCTCCTTACTTCGATGCCGACTTCCTCCTCCCACGGACACTCATGGCTTGTGTATCTCAGTGGAATCTGAAAAAGGTTTTAGATATACAAGTAATTCCACCAGAGATATGCACAGCAACTCTTTGTTTCTACAGTAAAAGCTCAGGCCATTATACAGCTTCTGAAACAAAGATGGTAATTATACTTTTTCTTAAATTTATTTTTAATTGTAATTTCTTTACTACAAATAATTTAGACGAATCTTAGATGAACAAAACTAGTGAAAAGAAGTCAAATATGTAATTCGACCAGGTTTTTATGGAGTCAGCAATGAAAAGGACCCTGAATGGTAGAGATGGATGATATCTAACTATATAGACTGTAGTTGTATATAGCCAAACAAAATACAATGCATTACATATTTGAAATCACTAATTTATTTTTGAATAGGTAACTGATCTATTCTTTTTTTTTGCTTTTGGCAGAATATCGAGTGAACAACAAAAACATGCAAATCATTAAAATGAAAGATGTCACAAATTATATTACATTTCATAAGTTATTTTCCCATGTTTTGCACAACTTTCACAAATTATACCTACCACTAATGTTGGACTATCCCAGCATTATTTT
The DNA here is from genome assembly GCF_003918875.1 of Haliotis rubra. Lineage (NCBI taxonomy): Eukaryota > Metazoa > Mollusca > Gastropoda > Lepetellida > Haliotidae > Haliotis > Haliotis rubra. Next base: position 245,602 of record NW_025765022.1, on the reverse strand, counting down.
GCCACTTGCAAGGTATTAAACCAAAACTATTGCCCCTATTTTCAGATACTTTCATGAATTTGGATGATAATGTTTTACATGATTGCAAGATTTTTCTGAAACCATTGCACCACATTTGTGTTACTGTTGGGCAATTTTTGCACTGCCAATCGGCTCCTATAGGTCTTACTACCTTGCGATGTTTGTGACACATCTGGAGTACAACATTGCTTATTGCATCAATATTCATAGCAATCGTGAATTTCCCACAGCATGGTAGTCAGCACTGTTTAAGATCGAATTGTCAATCTTCACCTGTTGACAAATTCTTAGATATTGTATTTAGGCTGTAACTGTTAGGTGATCAATAAAACAGACTCTCACTGAGCTTGTAGACCTCCTAGAAAGTTTATAAGCAAGTGTTTTTATCCAACGCAACATGTTTTGCAGGGGGTATTAGTTTGGATTCAGTCCGTCTGTGTGTGCGTGCAAATTCGTCTTTTCTGGAGCAAAACCAGACTTTGCACATAGACCAATCTGCTGGTGAACTGTTGCCTTTTGATAGTTTTGGATTTTTGATTCTGCGGGGGATATTGATGACTTTGTCTTCTTGTAAACCATAACCTGAATCTTTACAGTGCCTCAGAGAGAGTAGAAACAGATCAGCTGGGTCAGCTTATAAAATCCCAGTCATATCTCACTCTGACTCACTGCCTTGCATTCATTGGCACATTGTTTTAAGTGGAACTCAATCTCATTCCAAGTCTGTTCAAGCAGGAGCAGGAATCCTTCGAAATCTTCCCCCCCAGTTGAAACAGTTTGAATAGTTTAAGCAAGATTTCGTTGAATGTGGTTTGGATAGAAACATGTATTTTTCTTCTAATTTTTAGTATCTGGCAGAGTGCATGTTGAGTGTGGCAAGACAATTCAAAGCAGTCTCAGAAAGGAGGGACATAAAAAATCACAGGTACAAAGTAAACTGCAAACTTGTGCTTCAGTTTCAGATACCACTACATAAAGGTCATTATGAGTTAACAATTATATTTTCATCCCCATCTGCCTTATTACCCAACTTGCATCATTTCATTGTTACCAAGCAAACAAAGAAATTTTGATGTTCCTTGAATTCTTTCTTTGATGAAATAAAAAGGTAAAGTTTCCAAACATACTTCATCAAATTTATGGAGATTTCATCAACATGAAGGCTCTGAACATTGAAATAAATAAGAACTTGTATTAAAAACTAATAGTTAACTTTCTATGGATGATTTTATATTGAAAAAATAGAAATTTGTAACACAAGAAAAATATTTATAGAAGATTCGTGATGAGTGTTTTCCTTAATACAAAACACAAATGGTTAATCGTATTTATCATTTCTGCCTTAAAGCCTCCAGTATTTAGAAACAGATACCCGAAAGTTGTTGAAGTCTAACATTACATTGTGACCAAGAGTTAGATTTGTGGTGAAATACAGGATTTGTGGCAATGATGTTGTAGAGTGAGTATTCTTAGAATCATTAATGATAATAACTATTTGTTTGATGATTATATAACATAATACAGTTACATTTCTAGGTATGAGATATCCAACATTTCACATAATTTTATATGCAACTACAATTATAAATTTCCATCAAATACATTAGAAGCTTATTCTTCTGTACATATTGTACTCTTGTTCATTTTGAGGTCTGTTTGATTACAGGGAAACAGAGCTGGATTGCACAGAGCACAGATATATGTGTATGAAAATAGCAGCAGATCTTCTTGATGTTTGTTTGGCTGATACCTATCAGTCAACCCGACTACTGCTTGCTGCTGTTGATGTATTCACATCAAGTATCAGTGTGTGTCAATGTCACAATGAGAACAGTAACAATCCCGTGGGTAGAGTGGAAGAAGTCCACAATCTGGTGAATTGTTTGCTTGATGAAAAGATGAAACAGATCATTAGCTGGATGGAAAAATACTTTTCCCGGAGGTATACATCTGATATTGATTTGAACTACTACATTTCAGTAAGTAAAGTATTACTATCCTAAATAAATCAATATTCTTATATACTACCAACAAAAAATAAGATGAAATGACAGTGAATGTGTAACTGCTCTAAATGTCCACAAAGTCTATTTCGGGTGTGAAGTTCAATATCTGGTGTGTCCACCATGTTGGGCGACACATTTACGACACCTTAATGGCATACTGTTGATTAACCTCCGGATGCAACTCCACCCGTTTGATGGTACTTATCCCACAGGCGTGAAATTACAATTTTTGATTTACCCAACATTCAGGCAACTTGGCACAGTGGTATTCCCCCCTCTATCATACCCACAATTCTCCATTTAGTCTGTTCATTGAGATACTGTCTCAGAGGCATTTTTCAGCATGTGTTCACCTCAATTGCACGAGTGATTGTGAGTTCTCCAATAGGTGGACACAGTTTAGCCTCTGTGTGCACCTGCATCACATGTTGTTCATGCATTCATTGTGATTGGATGTTGCGTTCAGCTGCAACACCACGGTATTCACATGTCCACCTCAACGTTAACTGCATTCAAATTCTTAGTTCCCTTATTTCTTGTCGGTTGTATATTATGACCTAGAGTTTAAAGGGAAACAAAACTCCAACTTTTAGTCATCCAGCTGGACCATTCAATTAGTCAGTGTAATCACTGGATGCCAATGAGCATCAGCAACTCATATGAACTGCCTTCAGACCAGCTAGGGGAGGACCTTGTTGACAACCAGGGAATCCCTCTGAATTCTCATGTTTGATTGGATTATGTTTACCAAAACCTTTCACTTTGCAAATCCTGTATGTGTGTAAATGCTAAGGTATGTGCTTTAGTATACAGCAGTCAGGTGTATGTATTATGTTTTGCATCAGTGAAGTTCAATGATTGTACTTATTGTACAAGCCCTACACTTTTGTAATTGTCATTCACTTAATTAGTGGTGGCAGAACTTGGATAACCTCGACTATGCAAAATAACACAATGAAGTTCAGCTCTGCCTCTGAGGTTGTCAATGATATATTACAACAATTGATTCATATGGGGCATTTAGCATATCTGGTGTCATTCAATGTAGATTTGTGAAAAACTTGCATATGTTATGAAATTTGCATATGACTGTGCAACATAAAAGAATGGCCGTTTGTGTTGTAAAGAAAAAAATATCAAAAGATGAACTGATAATAAATTCCACTTAGTGAACAAGTGAATACAGGTTGTCATGTACTGAATTTTGTACTTTAAGCACCATGTTATTTCACATAGGTAGTTAAATCGTGTTCATTGAATGCCAGATGAGCATACCATGTGTTAGTAATGATGTGTTGCTTGGTAGATGTTTGTGTTGCAGGATGTTCTTGCTATAAGACTATATACCACATTGTGTACAAAGGGCAGAGGCTCCTATCACATTCAACAGGACATAAGAAGATTGCCTAAACAAAGCCTTTTCAATAATGGTGACATTTTGCAAATATGATAGCTGGTAAATATACTGAGTCAAAAAAGAAACTTCACATTCTTTCTTCAGGGCACTATAAAAGAACAAGAGATGGTAAGATGGTTAAATTGTTATTATTTCATTGCTGAGATCTGTGTGATGTACTCGATACACTGACAGTGCCATAATCAGTTCCATTAGGCTACACCGCCGTTCCAAAACATGGGTATACAGAATGTCAAGTCACAAGAATGAAAATGCTAAATTTCTCAGTTCAATATTGTGTATGGCCGCCCTGCGCATTCACCACTGCCAAACACCGTCTCCTCATCGACTGTCTGATGCTTGTGAACACGTGGTTGGGGATTCTGCGCCATTGCCCTGCAAATTCTGAGGTTGGTTCCTAAGACCACGAAGGCTTCTCCCAAGTGCATCCCAAACGTGCTCTATTGGATTAAGGTCAGGGGACCTCGATGGCCAGTCCATGCCATTGATTCCAGCGTTTTGAAGGAAATTTCGTGTCAACATCGCGGTATGCGGAAGAGCATTATCATGCTGGAACTGTAGACCTGGGCCATGAGCCGCCATGAAAGGAACGAGTTTAGGGGTGAGCACCTGGCCGCGGTAAGCAGCAGCTGTGAGGTTTCCACGGATGACCAGAAGTCGGAAACGGTTGTTCCCACAGAAAGCACCCCACACCATGCAACTTCCGCCCCCTCGAATCTGTCGACTTCCCTGTACACAACATTGGGCATACCATTCACGACGCCGTCTCCAGACTCTATGCCTGCCGTCCGCGAATCTGAGGGTAAACCTGATTCATCGCTAAAGACGACTCGATTCCAGTCTCTGGGTCCATAGGAGGTGACGCTTGGGCCCACAGCAGACGCTGACTTTGATGAAACGGCGTCAATATTGGCCGACGATATGGACGTCGAGAATGGAGATTGGCAGCCCGCAACTGATTTCGAATGGTCTGCGAGGACAGTCGACCTCTAAACATCTCAGCCCATCTCGTGTAGCCGGCAGAAATCTGTCACGAGGTGACGAGGACGATTTGATCGGTCTTCTGCTCGTGACGCCACACACGGACTAATCTCGACCTTTGGCGATCAGAAGTGGTGCCAGTTTGTTGCAGACGACCTCGCAAGTCATACACAGTATGACGGCTGCATCCCATTGCTCTTGTGACGTCAATCACTGATCTTCCCGCTTGCAACATGCCAACGGCACTTTCACGTTGCACATTTGACAATCGTGGCATTTCAAGTACCATTAGAACTGTGGTTTAAAAGTGATTTTTCAATTCTTGAGGCCAATGCAAACATGTGCATATGAAGAAAACTTCGATGCGAAGATCACGTGATCGACTGCACGTGCAAAACCTGATTTGGCACTAATGTCATTTGCAAGACGAATGGATGGGTTTGAGTGGGTTTTGCTAACGTTTTTCTAGAGTCGAAAGATAGGGATCCCATTTTGGATACATAGATCATCAGAGAAAAATTATTCATTATTTTTCAAATTACATTTTGTGAAGTTTCTTTTTTTTTGACTCAGTATATTATCAATGTTACAGGACATTTGACTATCCTTGAAGGACCATTACAATGCCATCTTTGCACAGTGTGTGTTCATTGAGGTGATCATGGATATCTCGAACCCACCCCAGCTTGTGTACCAAGATATCTCATACTGTTGTACATTTTTTAAGTTCATGTATTCAACAACAAATAAACCAAATTGAAAAAAAAGAGAAAAAAGTTACACTTCAGACTTTTACGCACAGGACTTTCAGAATTGCTTAAGTAGGGTTCACAGTTGCAGATGAAATACACCTGTATCTCAGCTCCTATGTAAAAACGACACATTTTTTTATTCAAAAGGATTAGAATTACATGGTAATGTGTGGATTGAGTGTTCATTGTGTCTAACTGAACTCACTATTTTTTTTTAAGAACCGTGGATATAATAAAAATAGATGTGATGTACTATCTTGGGTGATTGATGAGACGTTACACTGATGTATAAGAACTGTTACAAACTTACGTGATCAGTTGAGAGATGAACATGCTTAGATTATTTTTCTTTGTAGAGCCTAATATGTATGGGATATAATTCCTATTTGTGGACAGGGACAGATATATTCCATGAACAAGGTAACTGCACGACATTATTTATGTAACATTTGAATATAATTACAATATATGCATTTTGTTTCCATTTATTGACTGCAGCAGCAATGTGTGAGGCCTCAAAGGTTAATGATCAAACGGGTTCCATTTGAAAAAATTCTCTGGCAATAGTAAGAAATTATTCAAAGTGCTATTATTTTTTAAACATATTGTAAAAGCTGCAATTGAAATAACTCAATATTTACAAGTTATATTTTCTGACAAAATGAGTTTCATTTGATCATTGCACCAAATTTCTTGGAAGTTATTTTATTGATTTTTCTTTTACTGAATCACAGGTAGGTTTGTGAAACTTTCCCGCTTAATTGACGAGAACATACAAACACATAATAATCTCTATATCTCTGTGTATAAAACTATGCCTAAAAGAACCAAAAATATAGTATAGATAGTTAATTATCCTGTCTTGTGATAGTTTTCTCATTTTATTAGGCAAGCTTTTTATTACCTGTTGCTTACCTGAAATTCATGTATTCTTTTTACTGTAATCATGAAATTTAGCAATTGTTTTATGCTTTATTTCTTGTTACCATTAATCAACAACAAAAAACGTGTCAGTTTAGTTGTACCTTAAATAGGTGTCTTTTGTTTAGTGTAAACAGTGCTGAAGACAAATAAATCCTGTCAGAGCGTTGTACACAAATTTGCATTTCGCATAGAAACAGCCAATCCATGTTTTGTTTCTTTCATAGTTGGAGTTATGTTTCCCTTTAATCTGTGTTATCACTATTGGAAAACGTTCAAAATTGATCAAAATCAATCTAGATCAATGTTTGTCTTAAAACCTTTTATTGATGTACAAGTATTTACACCTTTTTTGTAAGGCACTATGTGGACTAGCCCATTCCTAATAGAAGATACTGTTTCTAGAGTATTTAGCATGGATAATTAAGTGTAAAACATAGCATTAACAACAACCCAGACTGTTGTGCTATCACACATTTTATGTCTGGCTCCTCTCTAATTATCTACAGACAGAAGTGTTATTGCCGACAGCTATCCTTAAAAAAGAACCACATACCGGTACTTTCTCACTTCATATTTCAGCTGTGGAATAACTTGATCACACTGCAAGTCAGCTCACCATCACTGTCTCATGAATGGAAAACCACACTCCTTGATGCATTTGAAATAGTGTTATCTAAGGTGATTATAACCAAATTCTACATGATATACATATATATGCTATGCTTTTCATGACAAATGGAAGTATCTGATAATGTGAATCTTCTAAACTTTTAAATGCTATTTTATCTTGCTTCGATTGTTTTCAAGCCAAGACTCTCAAACTAATTCAGATTTTTTGGACTACACATGTACACACATGCCTATTACTTGAACTAAAGAACCATATGACCAATTACAAGTAGACAATTTTGGTGAAGTTCATGTTCACCCACAACAAAAGTTTTCATGACCTACTCTCAAAGTAGGCTGTAATTGCTGCTACTTGAACTGTCATGTAATCACAGACATTCCAACCAACCTCTTCACTATAGTCCCCACACATGGGCACAATGCGTGAAGCCCATTTCTGGTGTCCCCCGCCGTGATGTTGCTGGAATATTGCTAAAAGCGGCGTAAAACCAAACTCAGTCAGTCAGTCACTATAGTTTGGCATGAAATGCATGTGGACCCGTTATTTTGTACATATCTCTTCATTTGTCAGACAACCTAATCACATTGTAAATCACCGATTTTATGCATTTGTATTAATCTGTCCATGTAACTGTCAACAAAATAAACAGCAGACTGCAGACTGCTTGCAGATGGGGGGAGCCAATGACCTGTAACAGTGGCACATTAGATTAACTGCCTCACAATTTTTAATATTGGATAAACATCCATTTTGTTTTCGAAATGTCACTATAGCTATAATACCAGATTGTGTTCCATTGTCTTTTTGTGCTGACATCTGATTGAGCATCTTCACTTGATTGGTCTACCTCACCTTTCTGCTCTGCAATGATGATACTATACAGATGTGTATACTCACAGATACGTCCAGAAACTTGTCTGAACCTTCACAGAAGCCAAATAGACAAGCCAGTTCACAGACTTCTTCAAGAAAGGATGACTTCAGCTGCATTCAGATCATTTGATCTTCTGATGAAGGTAAGAATGTATTTAGACCAATAATGTGATGCTTTTATTATAGTCATCGATAGATGTATATCAATATCAGTAATAGAAATGAATTCCTTCATGGCTTTATTAACTAAAAGTCAAACAAGTTGATGTCATGGCATGTGCTTGTTCATTGTTCAGCAGTTTAATGTTAAACATTTTCTCAGAAACTTCATAAACATGAATTAGAAGTTGATGAACAAATGATGCTTTTCCCATCCAGGTGAACTATAAGGAAGAGAATTTTATGAACTTTATCATGAGAAACAAAATGTTTCAGAGTATATGCTTATATTCCCTCATCAGGTAAATGAATCCTTTAAGCAGAGGGCATATATTTAAGTACATGTAAGATCAATAAAAGTGGAGGCTTAACAAGGGAAATCAGTAGTTAACTGGTGCTAATTATATCAGTGCTTATTTACTGTTTAGTGCTAGCTGCCCATTGTCATTGCCAGTCAGCTATCATGCCAGCTAACTTCTGGCTTCCCTTGATTATAATGATTCTGTGAAAGACATGCTCATAATATATCTTCACTAATTGTTTACTTATTGCGTGGTAAATTATGCAAAGGATCAGTGGGTCAGTATTTGCATCATGTATGGCAGCATTGTGTCAGTGCATTCCAACAATATCAGGAAATATTTGTACGAATTGATGTCAATGCTAACAATCACAAAATACAGCCCCAAATTCCAAATCAATCAACTAGATAACATTTGTCACAACTGTTATTTGAATGGTCACTGCAGTCTGATGATCAAGTGCTATTCAAAGCCTGTATATAAAGCAGCAAACATGATTTGTACTTCCTCAGTACTCCATGAAGTATAACAATACATGTAAATTTGTATTGAGAAAACATACATTATAAGATTATTCTTGCAAGAATAATGATAAACATATTTCATGATTTACTATATTACATTATGGACAATTGTTCGATCAACTTCTCGTCAGTTGTTAGAAGACAAAATTTGGCAACTTTTCAAAAGATCAAAATATACACTGATGCAAAATCATTAACATTCTCGGTAATATTTATCAATTTATCGTAAGACAAGCATTTTCACAATTCTTTTTTTTGGGGGGGGGGTTAAAGATGACTAAATTGCAACACTTTCCTGATATCAACCATGTTCTGCATAAATTGCAGATCTGCATTACTTATTGAGTGGTCGATCATATAACTGACATGTATGTATTTTCTTTTGAGGGGTGAGAGAGCAATTATTTATAGAATTACTTATTTTGATATATGCAGTAGTGGTAATAACTGAACTGCTGTCTTTTAAACATATTTTATTAACAGTCTAGGTGGGAGAATGTGACGTAATCCTTGATGAAATGATGTTCATGTTTTTAGAGCAGGACACATTGCAATGTTGAGGAATCTGGTGCATTAGATACATTTCTTGTCCGAAACTTAGAGTAGTGTTTACATCGGATGTGCAAATAGGGCCTTGTTCTGCGATATATTGATATGAAGGCCTTTCTTCAAGACCAATGTCGAATAGAGTGAGTGAGTGAGTTTAGTGTTATGCCTCACTCAGCAATATTCCAGCTATATGGCAGCGGTCTGTAAATAATTGAGTCTGGACCAGACAATGCAGTGATCAACAGCATGAGCATCGATCTGCGCGATTGGGAACCGATGACATGTGTCAACCAAGCCAGCGAGTCTGACCACCCGGTCCCGTTAGTCTCCTCTTACGACAAGCATGGGTTACTGAAGGCTCATTCTAACCCAGACCTTCACGGGTCTCGAATAGAGAGGTACTATAGTTGTGTTTAGTGTTTCTTCGCATTCGTAATTTTGAGGCCAATGAGATTTGTTTTGTAAAGGATGACAGTGAAAGGTTAGTATATTTTGTACTGTGCAATCCAAACATGGCCATCAAACTGTGCCTTATGGTCTGGAAGTGTAGAATTGTATAGACATTGTATTTTTGGAAAGGGGTATCCCAGTTTTGGACAGACCTGTTGCCTTGGCCCTCTCACAACATATACATGTGATACATGTAAAACGTTATGCCTGTTCTTCATCCTTTCCTTTTTTCTCTTTTCTTTGTGTTTTTATTTATATTTTCTGTGTTAAACAACACTTTTGCTGGCAGAAGCTCTGGAAGCTATGAAGCTACACACTTAGAAAATGCTGTCACTACTAGCAAGTTGAGAAAAATATAAAGAAATGCAATTTTGTTAAGTAATAGTCGCTTGTTTGGTAATACCTGACACTGCTCCAGTGCAATTTATGTTTTAACTTATTTTGGCTAGAGGCAAGGTCCTTTGATCTAGTTGTATTAGGCTTGCATTTCACCTATTTGAAGGTAATTGATATCTTTAATTCATGGTAGTGAGGAATGATTTCTGGCAAATTATATTAATTGTGATGAGGGACTGCTTCTGTATTTACAGATACTTGCAACTGCTTTTCCACTTTACAATTTAAAACATTGTAACCATGTTTTCACCCTTGGTCATTTTATGTTCCTTCTTTAAAGCTTAGAATGAACTTGAAAACATTGAACATTATCATCAGTTTAATATACTGATGTGCAAAAGAAACTTTCTCTTACCAAACTTGACATATTTTTGACATAATAGGAAATTAATCAGGTGCATGTTTACTTATTGGCACCGTATGAAACAGGAGTTTGTATTTTGGGAACGAGTGCGGACCAAACGCACCAAAGTCAACTTTTGTAGGAAGATTTGCAAAAATTACGTGTTGTGCAAAAAGGCAAAATGTACGTGCGGAAAGGGTATAAAACCATTGCATGCGACTGATGGGCGTGTGACATTACAGAAATCCACAAATGAAATGCCACGTTTAAGTTCATCAGAACGAGAGAGGGCTATAGGAATGCTGCAGTTTGGGGCTACAACTGGTCATGTTGCTGCAACGTTTGGTTGCTCTGTAGTTACTGTCAGGAACCCTCACCAACGCGTCAATCAGACTGGTTAGACATCGGACAGACCACGAACAGGCAGACATCAGGTTATCTTCAGCAATGGCACTCGGTCACCCTGTGAGTCGATGGACAGTAACAAGAAGACTTCATGCCTATGGTATCAGATGTTATCGACCATACCGGGTATAGACATCGTCAGTTGAGACTACGCTGGGCCAGACAGGTCAGACGTTGGCAGCTACATGACTGGCGTAGGGTATTGTTTTCTGACGAAATCAGATTCTGTCTATCCAGGCCCGACGGCAGAGTTAGAGTATACAGGAGGAGAGGTGAAAGAACAGCTCATTGTTGTGTACAGGAGTCGGAGCCGTTTGAAGGTGATAGTATCATGGTGTGGGGTGCCATATGCGGTGACCAGAGGACAGACCGTGTTGTCGTCAACGGTAATCTGACTACATAATGGTATATGGATGAGGTGCTGAGGCCCGTGGTCCTGCCATTTATACAGCAACAGCCACAGGGAGTGGTATTCCAACACGACAAAATGCTCGCCCACACGTTGCTAGGATTGTACAGAACTTTCTGAACGCCAACAACGTCAATGCTTTGCCATGGCAAGCTCGCTCTCCTGACATGTCACCCATCGAACATTTGTGGGATCAACTCGATAGACAGATTCGGCGAAAACAGAATCCGACAATTACAAGACAGGAGCTGGCACAGGCCGCCGTCGAAGAATGGAGGCATATCCCTGCTGATGTCATCAGATGCTTGACCACTTCAGTCAGGAGACGTGTTAATTCATGCATCCAGGCCAGGGGTGGACATACTTGTTATTAGGGACTTCACTTTTCACATTAATTCTGTTTCCTGTGTTGTTATCATTAGGGAAATCTCTTATTTTCACCCCATGTGTACATTTTCATGTGTTACGGCTGAATATTTTGTTTTGATTTTGAAATTTTGTGTTTAACACACGTGTAATTGATTTGTTAAAAGAGTAAACTGTTTACTTTTCACTTTGTTGTTGTTGCTTTTGGATATAATGCAACAAGATCAATGTTAACCTTGTTTGATTTATTTCAACAGATTGATCATTTCTTATGTGAATTTCAATATGCAGAAAGACGACCAGGTTGCAAGGGATAGCCAGATGGATAAGACATTCTGCGAAATGGTGTCTAAACATCTCCAGATGTACTGGCCAGAAAACCCAGATGAGGAGACATTGATTCATCACATCATTACTTGGAGACCCTTGATCAGTTACTTCAGTCGTTTCAGTAAGTCATTATAAAGAATGCAGTTAAATATTTGCTTACCTGGTAAGAGTGACCTCAGAACATGCTCTTTTGTCATCCATCATATCAATCAAGGTTTTACTTGTAGGTGTAGGCTGAAGGTTGAGTCACATAATGTCTCATAAAAAGTTGCCAACGTCCCAATAGTTTCCATAGAGACGGACATCACATTTTGTTTAGAAATATATAATAGAAATGCACAATTTCACTGCTTGTTTGATAAATGACAAAGGTTCATTCAATCATATTTAAAAATCCATTGCCAGCTACGTTTTGGTGGCTGATAACAGGTTCGAAAATGTGGGTCCTAAATATAAGGTAGTTTTTATTGATGTATCTTAGATATACCCGTTTGAACAACCTGACCAACCACACACCTACATGTATCTGAGTATGTTAGATATGCCTGTTAGATCCCCGCTCTCCATGTATTTGAGTATGTGAGATATACCTGTTAGAACCACACCATGATATAGAAGACAGTTGGAGATTTTATATCGATTATATACTCTTCAAAAAAAGAAATTTATAGGCCAAACATAAGGAAATGTATTAACATTAAATTGTACATAAGTCGATTAAGATATATGGCCTACTACTCAATGTCTCTACTCATGTTGCATTACGTGTAACACATTTTCTACACACACTTTTTATGTATCATTTTCATTTTTTATGACAAGCGTTTACAAACAAAAAAATTTATGCGTTTACATGCAGTACACAGCAACCACAACATGATTAACAGGATTCAAATGTAGGAATTGTCTTAATGACGATTACTGTCAAAATATATCGAAATGAACTGCTGAAAACGTCTATGTGTTTCCTTTTTATCCCCCCAGCATGTAATGTCCGTCTGTCCGTGCGTCCATCCATGCATCTTTTGCACTTTGTCCGAAGCATATTTCCTAAACTATTGGTGATAGCTTAACCAAACTTGGTACACATGTCAACCTAGATGTGCCTTATGGGGGTTAAACCCAGATATGAATTTTATGTTTTGCTGTTTCCATGGAAACATGACTTAGGCTGTGGCCATGAGGATGTCATCTTGTCTGGAGCAGATCTTCCAAACTATACATGCTAGCTTCATCAAACTTGGTACACATATCAAGCATGATCCCTAGATGTGCCTTTTGGGGTTTAGATCCAGATATGAATTTATTTTTTTGTGGTGTCCGTGGAAACAGGACTTAGGCTGTGGCTATGAGGATATCATCTTATAGCATTCCATGGCAACAAGTTAGGCTTCAACTGAATTTGGTGGTAGTGCTCCTCTCTGGAGCAGATCTTAAAAACCTTTCGATACTCTCCTTCGACTTTGCTGTATACACTCCAAAACAATTGTCATAATCATAACTATAGTCAGTTAGGCTCAAAATCGGACCGATGAATTTCAATCTAACTCAACAACTAATAAGCATATAATGCTCAAAGAAGCCCTGATCATAGTCAAAGCATCATACCAACTCTGTGATCTTTTTGCAGAATTTATGTCCTAAAACTAAAAAAGTTGTTTAACAAACTATCATTAAAATTTTGTCGAAGTTCACTATTTGTTACAAGGGAGGACTGCAGAGAGAGGAACAGCCAGGTGTACGTGGAGCACGTGCACAAGTGCTGACAAAGTTATTCAATCATTTACCTGTGCTGTTCTGTCTCCATCCTTTCTGGCACACCTGGCTGTTAGATCTTGAAGTGGTGCCTTGTGCTATTTGCAGATTTTTGTGATTTATTATTTTTCAATGGAAACGTTTCAGACAAAAGGGAGGGGTGGGTTTCGTTTCCGGAACACAACTCGAAAACTTCTTAATATCGTTCAGCAAAACTTGGCAGATATGTGTGGCAGTTGCCTTGTGCTATTTGGCAGATTTTTGGCATGTTTATTTTTCCCGGTTTCCATGGAAATAATTTGGTCTTAGTCTAAAAAAAAATCAAACTGGACTTTAAGTAACTGTCAGATGATTTGTTCTTTGAAATATGTGGGGGCCGGGGGGATATGTCATATTCTGATGACTTTTGTTTGATTGATGACTACATATTCTGGTGAGCTGCAGCTCTATGACACTATTATTATTTTTGGGGGGTGGGGGGGGTGTGTGTGTATAAAAATGGACTCTGTCCGTGTGTCTGTCCATCTGTGCACATTTGTCTTTTCCAGAGCAGAACTCTAAAACCGTTGAATATTCCTTCACCAAACTTGGTGCATACATAGATTGGTCTGGTGGTGTACTGGTGCCTCTTGGTGGTTTTGGAATTCTGAATAAAATATTTTTGGCGTTTCCATGGCAACAAGTGTGACTTAGACTGAAATTGGTGGTAGTGCTCTTTTCCGGAGCAGAACACTGAAACCATTCAATGTTTCTTCACCAAACTTGGCACATACATAGATCTGGTGGTGTACTGGTGCCTTATGGTACGTTTGGATTTCTGAATAAAATATTTTTGGCATTTCCATGGCAACAAGTTTGACTAAAACTGAAATTGGTGGTAGTGCTCTTTACCGGAGCAGAACTCTAAAAACGTTCAATGTTTCTTCACCAAACTTGGCACATACATAGATCTGGTGGTGTACTGGTGCCTTTTGGTAGTTTTGGATTTCTGAATAAAATATTTTTGGCATTTCCATGGCAACAAGTTTGACTTAGGCTGAAATTAGTGATAGTGCTCCTTTCTGGAGCAGAACTTTCAAAACCTTTAAATACTCTCCTTCCACTTTTCTATATACACACCTAAATATTTGGAATAATAATAACTTGTAGACATAATCATGAATAGTATTTTGCCATTGCAGGGGATATTTATGACTTTGTCTTTTTGTTTTAATTATCTTTTAAACAGAAACATCGGGGCAAATGAACAGTTTGTAACTATACAGACAAGTAGTTATCATGTATCATAGTTATTATATTAAGATCAAGAATCAGATAATTTTAATATTCATTTATTTTAGGTTGAAGTCAATGAATTCTTGAAATTATTGTTCATTTGGTGATATAGTTGGTGATCCTGATGCTTACAACTTGTTGATGGATGACTGCTCACAGCATCTGATGGAAGCTGTCTCTTTGCTGGACAAAATAGCAGCATCTTTGTCAAAGGGAGACATTTCAGTGTGGCTGCTGAAACTGATTCTTTCCAACAAGAAGAATTTCATAGAACTTTGGGCAGCATCAAGACAAAGAGATGAATTACACATCTGCATGGAACACAAAGTTAATGTACGTGAGAAAGAACTCCAAGCATGCCAGATCTATCTGAAAAGAGCTCATGTCCTCCTCATCATGTGTGCTGATATCATTGAAGGTAAGAAAAACACTTTGTTGGAGCAGTATCAGCAGTATCATGAGGTGTATATCAATGGTCAGGGGCTAATACAGCTTTTTTAGAAAAGGGGGGTGGGGTGCACAGTTCATTTTCACCCGTTGTCATGAGAGTTTCAATGGTCATTTAATAACCTTTCAGGACACATGCCACTTCTTTGTGCGTGGGTGAAAGAGATGTATTCTCTTGCTTAGAAATGTGTTTTCCTCCCATCACATATACCAATCAGATCTCAACATTTTGACAAGTAAGATACCATATCAAGTACAGCTTGTATTACCTTTCCACCTGTACCATATTAACTTTGTGAGTTTGACTTGATTTTTTTCCAGAGTTGGCATTCATTAGCCTTTATCCATAAAGTGAGATGAATTATGGGAAGTCATAATGTCATCCTTTAGAATGCTTAAAGGGTTTTTAGAGTTCTTTTTGTTAAGTTTTTAGACTTGTGATCTCATAATTTATCTCTGTATTAAAACACATGTTCATGTTTCATATCCAGTGAATACAGATGAATTATCAAACAGAGTAAGAGAAATGGAAGAAAGGATTGACACTGAAGTGTTGTGTGCTCTGTGTCATCCACTACAAGAATGTGAAGCTGGGGAAGGCAGCCTAGATTCCTATGAACCAATCATATGTATCTCAGAAATCCCAGAGAAAATCATGGAAATGGTTCCTCGACTTGAGAAGTTGAATGAAAGCCTGATCTTCAGGGAAATGTGGAGACATGAAGGAGCAAGCATTGCCCCTGGAACAAAGTTTGAGGAAGCTGTCTTGAAAGTATGGCAGAAGTCCAGTCAGAGATGGCGCAATCTCTGCAAGAAGATGCAGGATGGAACAGAGACATTCAACAACATACAGGAACATGTGAGAATATTTCAAGGTGATGAAATTAAAATAACAAAAGAGTTCCAGGTTATGAGTGATGGATCTTCAGACTGGATTCCTAAGAGAATTAAGCAACTCCAGAGTTTTGAGATTCTGCAGGGTTGTCAGAGGGCTGCTGAAATCATCATGAGTATAAAGGAAATATACTCTATTGAAGGAAACTTTGCCCCATTTGAAGCTGTGAAACAAATGGTATGTTATGGTATGGGGGGGTAATTGATTTTGTATGTGACATGCAGGGGGGTCACTTACTTTGTACATAAATTTGATGGGGGCTTTCTCATTGTACATGCTTCTCCGTAAAAGTGATCATCATCATCATTACCACAACCACACACGCATGCACACACTCACGCACGCTTGCTCACACACACACGCACGCACGCACACACACACACGCACACACGCACACGCACACACCTAACCATAAATTATGAACAGTCTTTTATGCTACTGATGAAATTCCTTTGGGGTCTTTTGATTTACTGTATCTGAATTGTATTTAGTGATTCTAAGGGTTTGAAACCTATGGTCCAACTTATGACTTTCCATGTGGGAGATGGCCATTCAGTTCTCAGTGCCTTATTGCAGACGTACTACCCACTATGTTCTGGCATTTTTACTGTGTACAACTTGGAAACATTATGATCATGGTCTATTAGAAATCATTATCTCTAGGTTGACATCTCTGAAATGTATTTTGCAACAAGCTTCTGTTCCAGCAGAAATATGATATCAGCCGTATGCATTTTGGCACTTAGATGCATATACATGGATAATTTTCTTGAAAATTCTGTTTTACCTGTTTAAACTCCTTTGGTGAAGAACTTATTCAACAGCATTAAGTTGGTCTTTAGGGAAGTTTTATTGACTACTATTTTAAGATATGAGCTGAATTAATTGAATTATTAATTTTATTTTCAAGGCAAGTGGCAAAGACCACCCAATAAACACAATGGATGACTCTGTGTTAGAGACTTGTTCCATACTCCATGACATGAATGATCCCCAAAAGCAAAGGTGTATTGAAGCCTTCGAGACTAGCAGTCGACTGGTGAATTGGCTCAGAGCATCCATGAAAGGTAAATGAGTCTTGTTACTTTAATATGTACAGGACAACATTGTTAATCAGCCCCATGTAATCAATTAGGCATGTAATCAATTATGCTTTAGAGTTTTGTCAGAATTTGACTACCAATACACTAGCTAGCACTTTGTTCATGTTACCATGGTGAGCTGTGACTTCCCAGCAATATTCTTTGAATTCAATGATATATAATGGACAATATCTTTCAAATTTTTAGCAGATTCTCTGACCTCTGAAAAATCAAGGTCATTATCCATTTGTGAATATACAAACAGTTTATGTGATTAACAATACATAAGCACTGACATTTCTTGAATGAATTTTATGTCAAAGGTTGTACACACTTTGAAAGAGACATTGAAATAGTGCATTCACTGTTTGCTACAGTGATGAATCTTTCGTTACACCAGATATGCTTTTAATGTTGTTTTAGCTGGCAGCGCATGGTTTTGAATGGAGGTCATTGACATCAGAATGGAAGTGCATATGCATGCTTACCATACAAATGGTGAACAAATCCTCACAAAACTGAACTCATGTACACCAAAAAAGAACAAAAATCACTAAAATAGGAAAAGAAACTTCCAAAACTGCAACAATTTCCTCTAAAACCAAAACGAAAATGAATTTGTTTCCTGTTTCCATGGCAACAAGTTTGGTTTGACTCTGTTGACTCAGCAATACTGATGCATGTTGGCCATATAAAGTATGCTTCAACACATTTTACTGACCATCTGGTAAAGGTCACTCCCATCTCCTAATTAAATTTACGCCAATGGGCTTAGAAACATTTTATTTTCCAGTTTTTAATGCAAAGGGTGACAAAACAGGGAGGGGATTTAAAAACTTTCAGTCCTGCAACTTATGCTGATGTGTGACATATTGCCATATTCCTTAGTTTTAAATCATTGACATACACACCAGTAGACCATGCAGCAAACAAAACTGTAAACAAAATGCATTCACAGGAATTATGTTATAAGTTGAAGGTGAAACAGTCTCTGCCCTCACATAGAAGATTAGTACGTTTTTTGATCATTACAGTCTTACTTTAACTAGTACAAAGTTTTAGGGAGATGCCATAGTATAGACCTTCTATTCCACCTTTTCCCCATACAGTTAAAGGTCACATGCAACGTAAAACACAACTTTGCAGATTCTGATACCTTTCGGTATGGACTTACCGAAACAAAGCGTCAAAAATGCAAATTCAACTTATAAAGTTGAAAAATAACGCGATGAAAAAAACACGCGCAAAATCGGAGTTCAAACGTTTCACTAATTTTCCCCTAGACTTTTCTGGGGAATACGGGTTTCAACAGCTGGGCTGCGCTCATAGCACGTGCGCAGTGAAATAGGTTCGCGCAACTTGGAAGCGGGCTGTCTGATGAATACCCGGTGAAGGCTTTGGTGTGAGCTATTTTCATAATGTTTTGTTGATATCTCACAGGCTCGAGCTTTTTGTATGTTATGACAGTAAATAAACTGTTTATATAATTTCATTTGTCTATTTCACCACACGTTCTTCTTACCCAGTCACTTTCTCAGTTCGATACTTAAAAGCAATGTCATTATTTAGCGTTGACAGAATTTCTAACTGTGATATAGATATGTCGCTGTCACAGACAAAACTCAATGTTTTGTTTTATTGACACCTGTGTGTCTGCCTGCCTGTCTGCTAATGACAATATTCAATACACAACTGCTATCACTGACCACAAGCAATTTGAACTTAACACCAATCAGGCTATACACCATAAACAAAACGCATTGATTTATGGCCCGAGTTCGGTCTCTGTCACATTATGTAATTACACAGACAGGCAGGTGTGATACTTGAACACATGACATGTTATGATGTCTGTTGATTGCAAAATGTTATACACAAAAAATGAGCATGTATGTTCAAAACCCAACTTTCTATATATACACACACAATGAGCCGTGAAGGCGGCATCTGCTAATGAACCAGCCGTTACACTTGAGTGCACACCCACCCGCTCTGACTGGTTTCGGTATCCCGGCTGCTTCGTTTCGAGGGAGGTAAACCCAAGTACAAAATATTGCACTTTTGATTTGCGATTATACGCTTATAATTTTGTTTATTTGTTTTTTCATAATCAGCAATGCATATTATATGTCATGAAGAAGTGATAATTGTGTTTTAATTATGTTTGATTTTTTGGTTGCATGTGACCTTTAATCATTTATTGAAATATATGTTTAACAGAATGTGTTGATCCTCACCATTATTTTGGTGTACCTTCAGCAGGGACTAGTTCCCAAAGTTTCCACTAATTTGCCATTGGTTTTGTTTCAAAGTGACTTTGCATTTTGATGTTTGTATGTCAGATGGCGTGAAGGAACTGAAGGTGTTTGTGGACCTGGCTTTCATCTCAGCTGGAGAGGAACCGATGGAGATTCATAAAGTCAACTGTTTCCACTCTGCCACCACTGGATATGCCCCACTGATCTTCAATACACCACAGAATGCTGATTATGATACTTTCCTCAAGAATTGTGAACTGGTCTGGCAGGAACTCAGATCTGATGAGGAACTGCCCAAAAAATTGGTAATTCTTATCAGGCTTTTATTGTTCTTTGTAATGTTAATATATTTTGATGCAGTGGTTATTGATCTAGGTAAATATAAGCTGATTAATGCCATTATGATCAATAGTGTTTGAAATATAGGGGTTCAAGGAACAGCTTAAGGTTTTGTTTCACCTGGTCCTGCTTACATCACATCAATGCATCTGTGAATAGACTTGCTTTATTTACTTTCTCTAAAAGGAACCGCCTGCTTTGAAAAGTGGTAATAGGTTTTCATGCAGGTTACTGTGAAACATAACATACCATCATACAACATAGTTACCCCTGCAGCCATAAAACTTTGCATTTATCGTAGCAAATTCATAATCCAAAGTATCTATTCCCAGTACAGTCAACTCTCGTTAATCCGACACTTGTGGTTGCAGAGAAATATGTCGGATTAACGAAAATGTCGGATTAATGAAAATGTCGGATTAATGTATTTGTGTGAAAATATCAATGTTTACTAAATATCATGATCGTCATACTGTTGCATGCATATCAGAAATGGTAGATCTAGTTATCTTCATCGTATGTAAAAATATTCACAGAAATAAGAAATACTAACAATACATACTTGTTTTCATTTATTAACATTCATAGATGGCATAACATACATATATAATCACATAAGCGAACAGTTTCATATCTATTTCATGACCACATTGGCACAAAACTCACGTTTGTTTTTATCGCATATCAGCTGCCATTATGACCCGGATGTTGAATATGTTACAGTTTCCATACAACTAATTCCATAATAACATGTGGACGTCTAATGTACAATCAGGCGTGTATCATAACATATATAATTTATAACTTGAAAAAGTCTTTGATGGTTCTTTGAGATTTCTTTCTTGATCAATGGCGTGACTTCTACAAGGGGTCGCTTAGCAGCCGGTGTACTCGTGACAGACATCTTGTGATGAAAACTCATGTCGGTTGTAAACATTTTATACTGCTCGCTCTACTGTTATTTCTTGATTAAATCGCCTCAATTAATTATCCTGTGTTCCTAATTAACAAGTGTGATGTTCACTGACGTGGGTGTTAAGCAGCCAGTAAGGCACGCGCTAATCACCTTTCATGTGTGATGTTTGTATACGGTCGGATCATCTGACCGGCTGTGTTGATTGTCGGATTAACGAATGTTTTTACAATGTATTTACAATGATCGGTTGCTAGATTGGTGTGTCGGAGTCGGAATGCAAGAATGTCGGATTAACGAGAGTAATTATCACTCTTTTAAATGGTTCCCTAATTTTTTGTCGGATTAACGTGATTGTCGGATTAATGAGTGTCGGATTAACGAGAGCTGACTGTGAAGTTAAATGTAACATTTGTGACAAATGTAAATGTAACATTCATAACTAGTTGAAATATTCATGAAGAATATTTTACATCAGTATTTTAATTTTGTCATGAAAGTATGTGCAAAAATTAGTACATGTGAAATTACTAGCACCATAACTGATTTGATGCAAAGAAAGGATATCAAACTTTCTATTTACCATTTTTGCAAACCAAAAATTATTGAAAGTAAGCAATTAAATGCTTTTTTTTTTGCTTTTTTTTTGTTAAACCCAAACAAAACAAAAAACATTAAGTTATGTTATGTAAATCATGTCAATCATATCCTATGAATGGCATTTTACTGACTAAAGCCATCCTAGACTGTCAATGACACAAATGAATTTTGTGCATATTATATCTTTGAAATAGCTGACCAAAGTTTGAGGATTTTTATTTCACAATAACAGGATTAACTGATGTGAAATTAAGCTAATGTGATGTAAATCTAATCTAATGTTTCAAAACTGATTTTGAATATTTTGTAGATAATCCTGATCTAAAAAAACATTTGAACTCCACAGACCTTTTGTAGACACCATTACCTATTATGCAAATTAGTTGGACAAAAAACTTGTTCTTTTCCACCATGCTTACTATTGCCAGATTGCAAAATCCATTTTGATAATAATCCATGGAAAGAAATGACACTAATTACAGATCAAAATCAGTTGGTAGGTTTGACAAGATATAGCCAAGATTGGTGACCTTGATTTAAACTCTAAGACTATATTCCAAACTACCTATACTATATAGCCAATACTTAACTCTTTGTTACTATTATTAGTATTTTATGATTTTTAGGATTCATTGCCAGTATTTCTGCAGAAGATACAGAAGAATGGTAATAAGATGTGATGTAATAAACCATGAATGTAGATCTGATGGCTTGCAATGTTTTTTACATATGTGTGGTAGACTGAATGCAGTCGATTTTTGAACTGGCTGAAGGAAGTTAAGAAGTCACATGGATCTGTTGAAGTAACCTCCTTGACACAGGCAGGACAGATAAACAACCGGGGCACGTACAAAATTGGCAACTTAGATGACATACAGAACTGTTCACTTCTGGTAAGATAATACTCCCTTCTATATACCAGTGTTCCATTAGTATTTATTGTGATGTCTGTAATGATTTGGCCCTTAACATTTTATCTGCTTCTTTGAAATTAAAGTTAATTAGGGTTTTGTTTGATCATCACATTGCAACAATCCTATAATTTTTCTGATAGGCCTTGAACAATGTCATCAGCCTGCATGTTACACAAGACAAAGAGCAAAATCTATCCCGAAGATACACCTACAGCCAGTTGGTGGATCTCCAGAGCAGGCTCATGCTGGTGGCTGGCCAGGCAGAAAAGGGGAAAGAAGATATGGACCACTTCACCATGGTGAGAAATTTGTTGTGAAAGTTGTCTCTGAAAACGCATTTTCAGCATTTGTAATTTCTTTACTTAAAACAACTTCAAGAGTATTTGCCTGAAATGCTTAAATTTGTGTAAATTTGTAAAAACTATTAAAAATAAAGCTGCCATTCCTGAGTGCAAACTACAGACATACTGCAATTTGTATGTCTATTCCAAGGTGGTTATGGCTATTCCAAGGTGGTTTCTGAAATTGTCACTGCAGCAAAATCACCTTATAAATGCTTGTACTATTTAAATAATATGACTTTCATTATCATGATTTCTGGCAGACATCTAAGAATTGTGAATCCACAGAAAGTATTCCAAGATTAGGTTTTGCCATGTAGTCAGGAAATGCTGTAACAGCCAATAGTTGGTGGTGGTATTGTCAGTACATTTTTGGATGGCTCTTTTTAATTTTCAACTCTCATTTCCAATAATATTTAGGTGAAAAGGTTATGATTCTCATTTCTTGATATGAATGTAATTTTCACATAGGTTTTCAAGACATTTGCATGGTCAACAGGTGCATAGCCATCTGAAAAGATGAAGGGAATGCCTCGCTATTACCAGCCAAAGATTGGCATCATGGACATCAATGTATTTATGGCCATGACAGACAACAAAGTTCCACCACATCATAAGACTTAGCACCTGTTCTGAGGATGAATGATCATTTGCTTGATAACGGTGTTAGTAGCTACAACGAAACGTCGCTCATATTATATTAAAGAAGTTGTATATCCATAGAACTCTCCTCGTTGTTCATCCCACCAACTTCTAAATGCCACTCAAACAAGTTATGTCTATCCTACTTGTGGATTATCAGTGATGATAATAAAGGCTAGATAAGGCCATATTAACACTATGAAACAATAAAGTATCAACATGGACTTTAGTGAGTTTCACCTGAGAACAACTAACTTATCAAAATTACAATTACAGAAGTAGTCCATCATAGTCTGACTTCAAGTCACCAACGTGGAGTAGCCAATCATGGACCTGGTGATTCATGATGTTAAACCCTTATAACATACCGGTGTACATGATTTATGGTCATTGCACATATATAATATATGTTATTATTATTATAACATCATAATGAGTTGAATTGTCTAAATAGTCAGGAATCATTTTACATATGTTTGACCATTTGCATGTTTAAAACCCAAGGTGATTTCATTCAATGTTAGGTACAACAAAACAAACATAGAGGGTCAAATGTATTGTGGGTCACAGACTTACGTAAAGTTGAGACAGACCAAGACTGAAATTAACATTGTGTTATTTACAGTTTCCAATAGGCAATAATTTTGATAATTTTGCATTTGATGTTTGATGGCTCAAGTAGTTTCTCACCTTCTTTTCAGATATTTGTCACCCAAAGTGGGTTCATATGATCAGATGCTATCATGTGTATGCTTTTCTTACAGGTTTTAGATGGCATAGTGCGTCTAGCAAAGACCTATATCAGACTGTCCATAGACGGATGTGTCTTGTTCAACTGTTGGAAGGGGAAGTTTTTGTGTGGAGATGAGAGGAATGTTTGCACCTTTTTGGAATTTGGTGAAGCGGAAAATCTTGAAACATTAAAAGGACATCGAGGGAAAGAGGATGTTGATGTCTTTATCCATGCTCTTGCAAATGAGTTTGAGGACTTCCATGATGAATGGATGAAGTATGTCAGTGACAAAAGGGATGAATACTTGGAGCTGAACTTTTACACCATTGAGCAGCTGGTGTTCCTTCAGAGAGAACTCATCAAACTGGGCACAGGGGAGGAACCTTCTGTTCATGTGTACTCAATGTTGTCTCTGATCAAGCCTGATTGTACTGAGTCTGATCTTGGCCTTGCTATGAAGACTGCTAGAGAAGTTGTATTTGCCAAGAAAGACAGAAAAGAGACAGAGACTGAAGACATTGAACCAGAGACACATCAAGATGTTGACACTAAACAAGTTTTCATTGATGCTATGAAAAACAGTAACTTCTCAGAAAAACTGGCCAGACAAGCCTTGGAAGAAGTGAACCCTGAAAATATTGATTCGGGTTGGTATTACACACATGTGGATAGAATTGTAATGTGTGAAACTGATGATAGATCAAGTTCTTGATAGTTAGTGTAAGATGTATGAGGGATGTCTAAGAGATGACTAACTGTTAGGGCTGAAAGTTCATGAAGATCATTATATTGCCTAGATTTGCTCAAGACATTTTTCTAGATTTTTTTTAATTTAGAAAAATGCAAGGGCATTATGTTCTTAAAAAAAAACACAAAAATCTAGCTTTAAACTGTATTTTGAATGCAATCATGGCAATTATCATAGCATCTTATATTTGACAGTACTGCTCCTCATTTTCCAAGAAATACTACAAATTGACATCAGAGTATATTCTTTTATGGGCTCTTCCACGGGACCATTAGGAATTCTTTTTGAGTCAACTCGATAACACTTTCTCAAAACATTTTAAGCATCAAACTTGGTATATCAGTTTGTCTTCTTTTGATGGGGCCTTTCTTTGACAAGGCTTTTGGTAAGATTAGGCATGGGTCAATGTTTACATACTTACATATTTCAAGGTCACCATTGGGTAAATGTTCAATGGTAGTTGTATTTTTATTTTATCTAGCAAATATGGCAGTTAGTTACTGAGGCATAGTATTCTCTTCAACATACTTGCTTGTATCTATACATCCATGATAGATTGAGGTCATCTTTTTTTTGGGTTGAACATGGTTGTATTATTTATTGTCATTTATTACCTGACTGCCATTTGCAAGTTTACTTGTACAATGCTGAGACTTGAGTAAGTCTTGTAAATTAAGAAGTTGTCTTAATTGAAGTTAAGGTCAGGAAGTATTGTTTTTCACATTAGCACTTTAACATTGAACAAGTGGCAGTGCCAGGGTTGCTTCTGATTTTGAAAGCACTAGAAGAAACTGCTAGTTAACAATGATGTGAGTGTAAAATATCTTAGAAACTGTTTTACCAAACTGGTAATGAATTTTTTGTTACCCAAACAATGACAGAACATTAGATTTATGTCATGCTGTCTGCTTACATCAAACAGATAACATTATGCAGCCACCTGATGTGTACCTGGTGTTTTGAATCAAGATAGCTACACCAAAAAGTACAGGAGAAAAATTAATACTTCCTTTATGCCATTTATTATTTTCAGGTTTAGCTTGGTGTATGGAACATGAAGATGACTTCCCCAATGAAGAAGAAGGCACAGAATCTTCGGTTGATCCATTGTTCATGGGCTGGCAGGTGGGAGGAGAGTCAGTGTCATCCATTGCAACTTCCTGGGTCAAAAGTATCTCACATCATACCAAGTGAGTCTGAATGCATGCATGGGCTGTGAAACTCTGAAAAATGTGCCAGATCTTTCACTTGCCCACGAATACAATTCCCGATCCAGTCAACCATAAGGTACAGATTGTACTGGGTTTTGTGGCCTTGTAGTCTAACTATTGCTTGGTGGATCTGCTGTTGTGGTAAATGTGAACATATACCAAAAGGAAGTTTAAGAACTAAATGAACTAAAGTAGCTGACATGTAAATATTAACTTTTGCATTTGGCAGTTGCAAGGTTAAATCCTTTAACTATCTTTGTACAATGGTTTGAACATATGACAAACAAAATGAGTGCCATAGTAAGGAGAGAATTGCACTTTATTTGTGTGCAATATTTTCACTTTGATTTCCACCTGATATTTGTTTAAAATTTTGCCTGAGAGTTTGTTTGGTGTGTTAAACAGGACTATGACAACTGTGCAGGATTTGACCTTGAACTTGAGGTCAGTTTGGAAGACGTTCCTGGAAGCTGTATCATCCAGTGTAGCAGATTATCTCAGTCTGGAACATCTTGGCATCATCCTCAGGCAGCTCGCTCAAGCAGGTACTAAGGGCTTACAATACACAAATAGATATGGCTTTACACAGGAAACAGCCATCAAAATCTCTGTCTGTAATATGTATTAAACTGCAAGAAAGGAGGGATGAACACAAATAGGAGTGTCACTTTGGGCTGTTAGGTCAAAAACAGAAATGTCTTCCAAAACTGGCAGTGCAGTTGCCATGGCTATTGACACTTGTCAGAATCCTTAGAACAGTGGCTTAACAAATGTGCACAAACCTGATGCCTATAAACATAAATATCCATCACATGACTGATATTTTATGATCTCAAAGATCTGCATAATAGCTTGATTGTCTACCTCAAGCTGCAGTTCAAATCACCATTGGCATGAAGTGAAAGTGATTGATTTCAGTTGAAGGTTTAATGTCTCTCTCGGCTAGAAATGTCAACTTAAATTAAGACAAACATATCATTGTTGGTCAAACAGATGAAGAATTACTAATTAAACGCCTGTATTGTACTATCTTCATGTCATATGTCAAGGTTACTTTGAAGGCATTTCATTTGTGAAATTGTTTTTCAATTAAAAATGTACAAGAAATTAGGTCATCAAAAACTTGCAAAAAGATTAACTAATGTACCTATATGTAGTAATTAATTAAAATTTTTCCAGACGAGCGAACATTTAACAGGACTATACCACCACCACTAAAACCAGGAATTTCAAACTTGATTGTCTGCCCTCAAGGTGAGATATATAAGGATGAGATTACAAATAACATTGCCATATCATTAAAGCTCTGCAGTGACAGAAGGATAGAAATATATATTCTTCAAATATCTATAAATATGCTTGCATCTAAGCTAGTAATGTTACATCATGTGAAAGTCTTTGCTTATATTGCCTTTTTGTATACCTCTGTAGCTGACATGCTGAACACTGTTGTATATATGTACAAACACTCAGAGGACCAGCCACTTCCACAACCAGATGAGGTCCTTCTGTGCACTCAACAAACTACCTTTGACCAGGTAAAGCTATACTTCTATGCAAACATTCTGGTGACGTAATGTTGTGGACTATTTATGTAGCTGCATCTGTTGGGAATATTTTCTACTTAGAAACCACTGGACCAATATATAGCTGGAACTTGATGTGCTTGTTACCACCAGAGAAGATACCTGAATTTGTTCAAGAGGTTCTAATCCAGATACACACAAACTTGCACTAGCTGTATTTCATATACAACATGAATAATGCTATGTATCTACACATACCTATGTACATGTAAATATCTGTTGGGAAATAATAGGTAGTCTGAAAAAGATTTATGCCTTGCATCTTGCATGTCAAACCTGTATTAGTTGTATTTCCTATACAATACGAACAATATAATATATGTCTATGCATGCTTGTGTACATGTAAACATCTGCTGGGAAATAATGGGTAGAGTAAAAATAGTTGCAGTAAATCCTGCACTGTAGAAGTTCATATACAATATGTATCTACCCATACTTATTATCCCACCGGCATATAATGCGTTGGGATATAGTCGTCGGCAGATATGTGAGGCAGATCTTGAAGTGGTGCCTTTTGCTAATTGCAGATATTTGTGATTTATTATTTGTGATTTATTATTTTCTCAGTTTCCATGGAAATGATTCGGATTTAGTCTCAAAAAGGAAGGGATGGGTTTCGTTTCCGGAACACAACTGGAAAACTTCTTAATATCTTTCAGCAAAACTTGGCAGATATGTGAGGCAGATGCCAAAGTGGTGCCTTTTGCTATTTGCAGATATTTGTGATTTATTATTTTCTCAGTTTCCATGGAAACAATTTGGACTTAGTCTCAAAAGGGAGGGGGAGGCACTTAGTCTAAAATCAAGCTGGACTTTAAGTAACTGTCAGATGATTTGTTCTTTCAAAGATGTGGGGGCCGGGGGGATATGTCATCTTCCGATGACTCTTGTATACATGTAAACATCTGTTGGGAAATGAAAACATAAACCTGTATTAGTTGTATTTCCTATACAATACGAACAATATAATATATATCTATGCATGCTTGTGTACATGTAAACATCTGCTGGGAAATAATGGGTAGAGTAAAAATAGTTGCAGTAAATCCTGCACTGTAGAAGTTCATATACAATATGTATCTACCCATATTTTTCTCGGTTTCCATGGAAACGTTTTGGACTTAGTCTTAAAGAAGGGTGGGCTTCGTTTCCGGAGCATAACTCAAGAACCATTCAATATTTTTCAACAAAACTTGGTAGATATATCAAACAGATCCTAAAGTTGCGCCTTTTGCTATTTGCAGATTTTTGGCATTTTTATTTTTCCCGGTTTCCATGGAAACGATTCGGACTTAGTCCGAAAAGTGAGGGGTGGGCTTCGTTTCCGGAGCATAACTCAAGAACCGTTCAATATTTTTCAACAAGACTTGGTAGATATATCAAACAGAACCTTAAGTGGTGCCTTTTGCTATTTGCAGATTTTTGGTATTTTTATTTTTCCCGGTTTCCATGGAAACGATTCGGACTTAATCCCAAAAGTGAGGGGTGGGCTTCGTTTCCGGAGCATAACTCAAGAACCGCTCAATATTTTTCAACAAAACTTGGTAGATGTATCAAACAGAACCTTAAGTGGTGCCTTTTGCTATTTGCAGATTTTTGGCATTTTTATTTTTCTTGGTTTCCATGGGAACATTTTGGACTTAGTCTCAAAAAGTAAGGATTGCTTTCGTTTCCGGAGCACAACTCAAAAAATGTATAATATTTTTCAACAAAACTTGGTAGATATATCAAACAGATCCTAAAGTTGTGCCTTTTGCTATTTGCAGATTTTTGGCATTTTTATTTTTCCCGGTTTCCATGGAAACGATTCGGACTTAATCCCAAAAGTGAGGGGTGGGCTTCGTTTCCGGAGCACAACTCAAAAACCTCTCTATATCTTTCAGCAAAACTTGGCAGATATGTGAGGCAGATCTTGAAGTGGTGCCTTTTGCTATTTGCAGATATTTGTGATTTATTATTTGTGATTTATTATTTTCTCAGTTTCCATGGAAATGATTCGGATTTAGTCTCAAAAAGGAAGGGATGGGTTTCGTTTCCGGAACACAACTGGAAAACTTCTTAATATCTTTCAGCAAAACTTGGCAGATATGTGAGGCAGATGCCAAAGTGGTGCCTTTTGCTATTTGCAGATATTTGTGATTTATTATTTTCTCAGTTTCCATGGAAACAATTTGGACTTAGTCTCAAAAGGGAGGGGGAGGCACTTAGTCTAAAATCAAGCTGGACTTTAAGTAACTGTCAGATGATTTGTTCTTTCAAAGATGTGGGGGCCGGGGGGATATGTCATCTTCTGATGACTCTTGTATACATGTAAACATCTGTTGGGAAATGAAAACATAAATAAATGATAAAGAAAAGAGGTTATAATCCAGCTTAAATGTACAGGGTAGTCGTATTGAAAAACCTTTTATGGCCATTACTTGGTCATTTTTTATTTATAATGTAATGAAATTTGGTTCAAGTGTAGTCAACAATCGGGCTCATCATATATATCCCATTGTTTATGACAGTTTGAGTTTGTCCTTTGTTTCAAATATTTTCTTATGTGAACTTAAGTTCTGAAAGATTAAACTTCTCCTGGCTGTTATTCAGCCATTTTATTTCAAACTGAAATTAAATATGGCTAACATGGGATTAGTTGTGGGACTCGAGCTTCCATGAAAATGCCAGGCTGTAGAAGTTGCACTTGTCATGTTTCTCCTTCTGATGACATCATATTTTGTTTCCATCATTAGAGTCTCACAACACGTTTTGCGGGGGGTATTAAAATGGACTCCGTCCGTGCGTGCGTGCGTCCGTCCGTCCGTCCGTCCGTGCACATTTGTCTTTTCCGGAGTAGAACTCTAAAACCATTCACTATTTCTTTACCAAACTTGGCACATAGATAGATCTGGTGGTGTACTGGTGCCTTTTGGTAGTTTTGGAATTCTAAATAAAATATTTTTGGCGTTTCCATGGCAACAAGTTTGACTTAGCCTGAAATTGGTGGTAGTGCACTTTTCCGGAGCTGAACTCTAAAACCGTTCACTATTTCTTTACCAAACTTGGCACATAGATTGTTCTGGTGGTGTACTGGTGCCTTTTGGTAGTTTTGGAATTCTGAATAAAATATTTTTGGCATTTCCATGGCAACAAGTTCGACTTAGACTGAAATTAGTGGTAATGCTCTTTTCTGGAGCTGAACTCTAAAACCGTTCAATGTTTCTTCACCACACTTGGCACATACATAATCTGGTGGTGTACTGGTGCCTTTTGGTAGTTTTGGATTTCTGAATAAACTATTTTTGGCATTTCCATGGCAACAAGTTTGACATAGACTGAAATTGGCGATAGTGCTCCTTTCTGGAGCAGACCTTTAAAAACCTTTCAATACTCTCCTTCCACTTTTCTATATACACACCTAAATATTTGACATAATCATAACTCGTAGACATAATCATGAAGAGTATTTTGCCATTGCGGGGTATATTGATGACTTTGTCTTTTTGTTTTATTAGTGTGAGACAATATGAAAAATTGTATGGCATTTGCAAAAGAAAATTCCTTATAAGTCTGATGAGGATGAGTGTGGCAACTTTGCATAAAATACATTTATATTTTGCCTTTGTGCATGCATGTGTCAAAAAGTATCTCTAAAATAGTATGCTTTTTCAATAACAAATATCAGATGTGTAGCTGTGTTCTTAGGTTGACATCTTCCTTCGACGAGCTTTCTTTAGCAACCCTGGCAAGTTGTATGCAATGGCCAATGCTGATCTGCTGCAGTATGAGATTGAGGAGAGGACAGAAAAGAAGCTCAAGGAGTATTCAAACAGGGAGAAAGGTACAAGTTTTATATTGTCTTAAGACATGCATTTATATATATATGTATATATTCTTGTGACACTGAAAGTCAAAATTAACTGTTGTGTAAAGGCATGATGAAGGCTTTGTTCACACATGAATATTTATATCATTGAAATTTGATGAAACTAAGTACGCTTCATCTCAACTAACATTTGTTAATCTTTGTTTGAGGTCAAGATTACCAGAGACTGAATAAAATAGCTCTAAGAAAGAGAAAACATTTGGTTTTTGTATAAGGCCAGACCAATATTATTTCTTCTCTTACGGATCCGCTGGTCATATTTTTTCAAGAATAGGGGGAGAAAAAAATAAATTTCCCCACTCAAAAAATCAAATTTTAATATTTTTATTGGCCAAAAATGAAAATGTGCAAGAAAATGTTTTTACATTGACTTTTGCCCCATATAAACTTCATAAATTGCCAAAAGTAAAATAATTTTAGTATTTAAAAGGCATATTAATTTAACTGTTTATTTTTATTTATTTGTTTCCTCCTGCCTTTAGGTTTTCTGAGGAAAAAATCCGTAAAACAAGAAATAAAATTGATCTGGCCTAAATGAAGATATTTTTGAACACATAATTGCACTTGTCCTGTCAAGGTCAAGGTCATTTCAAAAGTCTTTCACCCATGGAATGATTTGTCAATAGTATGGAATAGAAACTTTGTGAATGTTATGCTTCATAAGTTTGCAACAGTAGTATTCTGGCATTTAATTGGTGATGGTTGAGGGTGAAATCAGGTCATCAAAACTCATGAACCTTGTGATAGGTATTTGACTAGGTATTACAATATACCGGAATATTTTCAGATTTTGATTGTCAACTTGTGATACTGTGTTCCACGGAAAATGAATTCAAGGCTAGAATTGTGGCAGCCCTTGAGAGACAAAGATGTCCACCTCCTGCACTGCAAAACTTGCATGATGTGAAAAAATATCTCCTCTTAAAGTTCTCACAAAAAGTGGAATGTGATCAAGATCACAATCCAGCCTCAAATTTGGATTTCAGCAGGTAAGATTACGGTATTAGTACATGTTAATCACATTTCTTCAAACCATTCACAAATACCATAAAGTGACCTGACAGCAACGAAGTTTCACTGCTGCAGATAATGTAAAGGCATATAGAACCCTGCTCTTACCTATTTCATAGTTTTACCAAACATAAATATGACATGGTACAGAGAAGTGAAACTTTATGATATATGATAATGTGAAGGGTGAAAATTTGACATTAGGTTAACATTTTTTCATTTATGCGTAAATTCCTTTTATGTAAAATTGTGGAACAACATTATGTATCAGCTGATATTTGTCACTCCATTTGAATTCAGATTTAGTCAAAGAATTTAAGATAGGATTACAGATTTTTTTCTATGAAGTGAAAAATCCACCTGTGTAGGTTAAAATTAAGCAGTCAGTTGAGAAACTTGGAGATGTTTTGATAGTGTGGGTTCGAATCTTAGATGGGATTTAACCCCAAAACATTGTAGAATCTGTACTTTCTAAAAGTGTAATCCCCAAAATACCAGATGTTGTTGACAAGTGACAACATGTAAAATTTACAGAGTGACAGTGCATTGTTAAGGACTTTGTCAGTCTTGAACTAATTGAATTTAAACTCATCTGTAAATGCTGTTTCAGTTTGGTTGTTTTTGTTTTTTTGTCAAATGGTTGCCTTTTAAAGAAAATTAGTTATCATGAACAGAGTTTAGCAAATTTGGGTGGTGAAATTCTGAACATAAATGTTACATTAATCCTGCTCCTGACAGATTTGTAGTAAACAAGTGCAAAGCATGACCACTGCAAAATCCTCACACAAAAATCTTTGATGACATAAGTAAACACCTTCATGACACAATGAAATTGGACATGTTTACTTAATCTAATCAGCCTTACAAATACATTTGTATTCATATTTAGAGGTAAACAAATCAATATGAACCAAAGCATTTAGTTAGATGCTTCTGAGAACCTAGTTTGTGCTGATGAGAGATAAAGTTGACAATTTAATTTTGTAGTGTCTTTGAACAATGCATACATTTTTGTCCGCAGTTCCACAGTGCGAGTGATCAAGTCCAAAAGAGCTGGTGTTGGGAAGACCTTATACAAGAAGCGTCAAGTTGAGGCACTGCAACGTCTGAACCCCAGAGTCCCTGCTACATCAGTGTCCATACATCTGTATGAGAAAAGTGTGTCCACAACAGCTGTGGCAGAGAAACTGCTGGATCATACGCTGCAGCCTGGACAAGTCCAGCCTAGAATATTCCACTTGGACATTTCATATGAGGTGAGCTACATTCACCTTTGTGAATGTCCAGGCTAGCTATTCTCGAAACATTCGTAGCCCTACGAACTTCTTAAGCCCATTCTTAACACATTGGCTA
The DNA here is from genome assembly GCF_003918875.1 of Haliotis rubra. Classification (NCBI taxonomy): domain Eukaryota; kingdom Metazoa; phylum Mollusca; class Gastropoda; order Lepetellida; family Haliotidae; genus Haliotis; species Haliotis rubra. The sequence goes on along the minus strand of NW_025765022.1, from coordinate 211,792 downwards.
CGATCAAAGTTAAGATTTCTTAGGGATACGAACGTTTCGAGAATAAGGGCCCTGTATCTTTGAGCACATTTGCAAACTAAAAGACCCAAATATATATGCATTGAATGAAATGAACAGATTAAACCATGTGACGGTTACTGTGGCAGGTTCAGGAAGGTGTTGACTATCTCCTCTTCAACCTGCTGGTTCTGGGCTGCATCAGCAACAACATGGGACATGTCTGGCTGAAGTCTCCCTTGGACCTGTATCTCGTGGAGACCATTCCCATCACAGATGTCAGGCAGGACAGGGTATGTATCTGTCAATATCTGGAGAGTGAAAGTCTGTATGTAATACTGTGTATCTTGTAGAGTCCATTCCCATCACAAATGTCAGGCAGGACAGGGTAAGTATCTGTCAAATTTTGGAGAGTGAAAGTCTGTATGTAATACTGTGTATCTCGTGAAGACCATTCCCATCACAGATGTCAGGCAGGACAGGGTATATATCTGTCAATATCTGGAGAGTGAAAGTCTGTATGTAAAAATGTGTACCTCATGGAGACCATTCCCATCACAGATGTCAGGCAGGACAGGGTAAGTATCTGTTAATATCTGGAGAGTGAAAGTCTGTATGTAATACTGTGTATCTCGTGGAGACCATTCCCATCACAGATGTCAGGCAGGACAGGGTATGTATCTGTCAATATCTGGAGAGTGAAAGTCTGTATGTAAAAATGTGTACCTCATGGAGACCATTCCCATCACAGATGTCAGGCAGGACAGGGTAAGTATCTGTTAATATCTGGCGAGTGAAAGTCTGTATGTAATACTGTGTATCTCGTGGAGACCATTCCCATCACAGATGTCAGGCAGGACAGGGTATGTATCTGTCAATATCTGGAGAGTGAAAGTCTGTATGTAATACTGTGTATCTTGTAGAGACCATTCCCATCACAGGTGTCAGGCAGGACAGGGTAAGTATCTGTCAATATCTGGAGAGTGAAAGTCTGTATTTAAAAATGTGTATCTCATGGAGACCATTCCCATCACAGATGTCAGGCAGACAATGGTATATATCTGTCAATATCTGGAGAGTGAAAGGCTGTATTTAATAATGTGTATCCTTGTGGAGAAGGGCTCAGGGAACATAAACAAACATCGAGGGTACATCAACCCATGCCTCCCTCATGACCAGTGAACAACTTATAATGTATATTGTAGCTTTTAGTACGTTATTGACACGAGACAGGATGGGTGACTATTTAGTATGAGAAACAACTTTTCTGTACATCAGTATATGTTTATGACTTTGATGTTATTTAGAGAGTCAATTTACGTCTAATCCACACCTTGCTGGAGGTCCTTCCTGATGTCTACTGCTGGTCTCCTCAAGACAGTCTGCAGATACTCAAAACTGGCATTAAACCAGAAGGTATTTAAGGGGGACCAGACTTATACAAATTTCCAGTCCTAACAAGTTTTATAAAAACCTTATACTTTTGCCTTCTTTGTCTGGCAACTAAAATCTTGACTGACCCACAATACACATACTTATAGTTTCAACCGTGGTACTAGTAATGCTGAATGCAAACAACATTGTGGAGCACAATCCCTCTTTAAATTTTTTTAATTGTAATAAGTTATCAAGCCATGCAAATGTAGCAAAAAATATGTTAGGATGCTTTCATACTAAAACTATTCTACCAGTTCAAGATCATGTCAGTGTTAATTTTGTGAACATCTTTTCTTGTAGAGTATGGTGAGAAAGACAGTCTCTTTGATAACATTGAGTTTGAAGGTGAAATTTACCAGCGACCATTTCAATACCTCAAGCGATGGAACAGCAACAAAGGGCTTACTAACATCAACCCACGAGTACCTGAAGGAACACATGAAGAATGTCTAACAGTTCTCCTGCAGTCAGTACTTCAGCAAAGTCATATCTCTGTTCGTATTATCCCCCTCAACGCGTTTTGCGGGGGGTATTAAAATGGAGTCCGTCCGTCCGTGCACATTTGTCTTTTCTGGAGCAGAACTCTAAAACCGTTCAATATTCTTAACCAAACTTGGCACATAGATAGATCTGGTGGTGTACTGGTGCCTTTTGGTAGTTTTGGAATTCTGCATAAAATATTTTTAGCGTTTCCGTGGCAACAAGTTTTGACTTAGCCTGAAATTGGTGGTAGTACACTTTTCCGGAGCTGAACTCTAAAACCGTTCACTATTTCTTCACCAAACTTGGCACATAGATAGATCTGGTGGTGTACTGGTGCCTTTGGTAGTTTTGGATTTCTGAATAAAATATTTTTGGCATTTCCATGGCAACAAGTTTTGACTTAGCCTGAAATTGGTGGTAGTACACTCATCCGGAGCTGAACTCTAAAACCGTTCACTATTTCTTCACCAAACTTGGCACATAGATAGATCTGGTGGTGTACTGGTGCCTTTTGGTAGTTTTGGAATTCTGAATAAAATATTTTTGGCATTTCCGTGGCAACAAGTTTGACTTAGCCTGAAATTAGTGGTAGTGCTCTTTTCCGGAGCAGAACTTTAAAAACCTTTCAATACTCTCCTTCCACTTTTCTATATACACACCTAAATATTTGACATAATCATAACTCGCAGACATAATCATGAAGAGTATTTTGCCATTGCGGGGGATATTGATGACTTTGTCTTCTTGTTAGTATTACATTACTGGATGTTAATTATTATTATCATGTAAATAGTTTTCAATCGGCTGAAATGAAATACGTTTTGGCCCTACACAGACATTCATTTTCTAAATGGCATTTTTTCACGACTGCGTTTTAGTAATATTCTCACCTAAAATTGTCTTACTAAGGAAGTTGAACTTTGGCATGTATGTTTCCGAACTGTATATTCTTGTTCCAACAAATGATGACCCCAGATTTGTTCAAGAGGTGTGTTTTCCTCATATGACTGCCAATGCTGCCACATTGAAAACAAATATTTGTTGCTATTATTATGTCATTTGGGTTATCCATGCAACAGAAATTGGTATCTTCTGTAAATCATGAAATTAATGCGAAAAATGTGTCTGTACTCTATCACATTATTATAATGACGCATTTCAGTCCAACCATGTGTACTTTTGGGAACTTAATAAAATACAGAAAACATAAATATCTCGCCGTTTTATTGTCTTCAGCTAAGCATTCATCATAACAATACAGAATATAAAAATAATTTAGACATCTGTCATTAAAATAATTGACAAATGAGCACTCATTTCCATGACACTAATTGATATCCACTGAACTTATTCATCGGCAAATTATGTAACAATAGCGGAAGTGTTGACACTACACATTACACCAATACTGGTCACTTCATCATTACAGGTAACCCAAGTCACATGAAATTATCACTGGTTACAATCAATGGTCATTGTTTAAAGTCACTCAAGCACATCAGCCAGACGGGACATTCTCCAACCTTGCAGGATCATTTCGCGCAATCTAGCTAACCTTTGACATCGCAGCTTCCATCAGACAAGCAATCACGTGATCAAACATGGCAGCGTAGTCAAAACATCATCAATTGATTTCCATTCATTGCTTACCAAGCACAATTCAGGTTATTTGGTAAATAGCAAGTGTGAAAAGAAAATGAACATCATCAAAGATTCAGAGTGTCACATTTTATCATCAATACACATTCCTGAACTCGCATTATTTTCGTGATGCATTTTAGAATAGACCCTTCAACTCACATTAAATTTGTGACGCATTAATTTCATGATTTACAGTATATATTTTGTAGTCAGGCCGAACACATAGGTTTTGTTGTTTTGGGTTTTTTTCAGATATGTTATGTTTTGATCTTGCTTTCATTTTTGAATTTGGAACAGGCTCTTAATTTCTATCAAAATTCATGCATTCTGTGCATCTTGTAGACATCATTCCCAGTCAGAAAGCAATATGTGTCTTTGTTAAATGGGTTGTTATCATTTAATCACCTGTAAGCTGTGATAATTAAAATATATAGAAAACTGTAGGTGAGCTACAGAGGTTCATAGCTTGATGTTTATGTATATTTCAGACATTGTGGTGTGATGGATCCATCTTGGTCTGAACTTCACAACTTTGTATGGTTCCTCAACACCCAGTTGGTCGACTTTGAGAAATCTAATTTTTGTTCCAATGCTGTCCTTGAGGATTTGCCAGGTTTCCCAGTGTTTGTTCTAAAGTTCCTTATCCAGATGTCAAGGGTGAGTCAAACAGATTACCTTTTCATAAACATAGCAACAACAGGCATTGTTAATAATTCCCAGAATACATCCAACATTACACCATCATAAATCCTGTATTTTGGCTGCAATCACACAAAAAATAATCTTCCAAATTTCCAACTGTTCTCTCCACTTCACACTGACAACCAGGTATCAAAATAACCGTACTGCTAATTGGTATCCACCCCTTCAACAGGGTGGTGTTTGAAACTTTGCATTTGTAAATCAGACATTTTGCCAGTAAGAATATAAAACATTTCATCTGAAACAAGATTCAAGGCTAAGGTTTACATTGCTTACATGTGTACACTTATCTTTTACCATGTCTGACAATACCTTCCAGGAAGTTTCAACATAATATTATCAGGTTTTCTGATCCAAAGAAATAGGATTTTGTTAAGTTCTTATAGAAACTTCACAGGAACTTTTGGAATTGTTTCAAAACTTTGGACAGCCATTTTTTATGCTTTAGAAACTAAAGATCTTTTCAAATATGAACCTTTTTCTGGATAAGTCCAAGCTCATTTGTTCACCCTGCCTCGAGAACTGAAATGGAGCCTAAAGTCTGAGGCATATATCAAGAAAACATATTTGTATTTCAAGCCTTCTTACTTAAAAACGGCTAAATTTAAGAAAATATTGACAAAATAGCAAGGGGTTTTTTTTAAAAAATTTTTAGGGTGCTAAATATGCCTATGTTGGATGCATACCGGGGTAGGTTAATATCGAAGATAAGACCCTGAATATGAATTAGAATGTATTCTGTGCTTCATATTTTAGAATATTGCAACATATGTCTAATGTATCGGACATTCTCTCCTCCCATGAACAAAAGCAATTCGTATTATGATGCTTGGTGCATTCAGGATTCAGTTCATTCTCTTTCATGTTTCACAGGACTTTGCAACGAGATCTTTGGTGATGAGTGAGCAGACGCCTCTGGATCAACTGAATGTCCAAGAAACCATAGACCTAGCTCAGTTTCAGATGAAGAGAAAATGGGGAAAGCAGGTGTGGATTTGCCTAGTGTCAAATATCTAAAGTGGAAACGGCCTGTACAGTGTGCTTATAAAACAAATAGTTGCAAAGTTAAAACAACAACGATAACATTAATCCGATTTCATCAATTGTTCTGCTCTTATGAATGTAAGTGTATCTAAATGCTGTTGATGTACAGTATTGATCCTTTTCTTCAGTCCTCATCCCTACATTTTCTTCAACCCTGATGGCCACACCATGACCTTCCTTGGCTTCAACATCGACCGCCAGACAGGGAACATGGTGGATCAGCAGACAGGGAGGGTGCTGGAGAGAAACCTAGTGCCCAAACCACTACAGGAAGCACTGATCAGAAACAGGGTCAACATGAATGAAAACTTTGAACAGATGAAAAGGTTTAAACAGCTTACTTATATATGTATAGTTAATAGTTAGGTAATGATGTAATCATATCTGATAAGCCAGGTACAAATCTTTAGCCAACTACCTAAATGATAGTTGAGAGTAGATTTATACCAGATTATAATATTTGTTGATTTCAAATCTGGAAACATTGCAGGTATTGAATTGGTGTGTTCCTCCATGACCAAAAGCACTGACTGTTTGGTGACAGCAGAAGTGATTAGTAATGAGGATTTGGCAGAGTCTTCATATTTTCAAGAGTGAAATGAATGAACTCATTAATAAATGAAAATAAGTTTTAATACACATAAGTGTCCTTTCCTGTACCCACACCATGAATTACATCATTATCCCCCGCCGCGCGTTTTCGCGCAAAGCGGGATATATGTATTAGGCTCCATCCGTACGAATTCGAATATCTTAAGAACCGTTGACTAGATTCTTTTCATATTTGGTACCTAGGTTCATCACAGTATAAGAAAGGTCCAACTCAGGTTTGGTGACCATCACATCATTTTCAAGGACACTGTGACACTTTGAAGATTTCAGCATGTAAACCTGAATTCACTGGATTTTCTTCATAGACTTTCAAGACTTCCCTTGAATGTTTTTCAATAAGCAATTTCTTTAGTACCTTTTTTGCATATTTCATACACTATGACATTCATGTCAAGGTCAAAGCCAGTTTTGAAAATATTTGTGTGTTTGAACAACTAAAGAGCAAGATATCAATAGAGGTTGACTGGTCGTGTTTTTGTTGACATTTAACTTCATGTTAAACTTTCATTACTTTTAAAGTTTGATTTGATAATTTGCGGCGGGGGTTTATGTCACCTTAGTGACAATGCTTGTCTTACTTGTTTTCGCCTCTATTGTTAGTTCCAAAATACATGCAACTATCATAAGATGGTAATGTCATTCAGATAGGAAATCCGAGCATTGGGATGTTAAATACATTGCAGTTTGTAGCTCCAAAATTAGAAATTTTGTACACTTCCTCTGCCTCTACATCATTGCCATACATCCAGCATTATGGCTGAAATCCAACTGATCTTCACAAGTTTCCGAAGTCCTTTTCACTGTCAGCTACACACAACTAGTTGTCAAGTCAACAGCATTGCCAATTAGTATTTCTCTCTTCAGCTTGATAAGGCAGGAAGTTGTGTGCAAAATACTCATTATGTCGGAAAGCGCAGGTTAAATCTCCAAATTATCATCAAGGCACGAAAATAATAATAATGATAATAATAGTAATGCACTTGTTGAATGCCTGATATCCAACTGATGCTGCTCAGGGGGCGCTTTAACAGGGTCTGTGGAAATAGGTAGGTTTTCAGTTTTTCCGTGAAAGAGTCCAGTGAAGTGCAGGATCTAATGTTAATATGAAGAGAGGTTCAGAGAATAGGGGCATTGGCTGAGAAGGCTCTGGTTCCCATGGCTGTCTTGGAGTCTTAGCAATGAGAGTTGGCATTTGCTCTGTGATCTGAGAGTTCTGTTTGGTTGGTAGTGATGAATGAGATATTGTGGTGATTGAGGATCATTCAGGGTGGAGTCACCTCACTACTTTCCAAATGTTTATCACCCAGACTGTTATCAGTACTAGTAGTTACGGAAAACACTACACATTTCTAATGACAAGAGGAAATTCAATCTTTCTGACTCTGAAGTTAATAATTATAGTAATAATGCTAATCCAACGCAATGCTGCTCTCTGGCATTACATTATTACCCTGATGGAATTGTACTTTCAAAGCTGCTACTTAGTGCTTCGCTTAGTGCTTTCTGTACATCCGCTTCTCAGGTACCCATTTTGAACAGCTGGGTGGACTGAGTGCAATGTGAGCGAAGTGCCTTGTCCAGGGACACAACATAGTATGAGACCAAGGTGTCTCCACCGGAATTTGAATCCGGGCCTTTGGCATGAGAGGCCAGCATGCTAACCACTACACCACTGTGATCCTCATAGCCCTATCTTGACCAAACAGAACATTGTTTTTTCAGATTTTTCCCTGTCCTCATGGAAGATCCACTTCTACTACGACTACATTAGGAACTATTTACCACTACATTAAGAACAACTTCATAAGATATTTTTTCAGTTCTTAAGTTGAATAATCAAGTAGGATTATTTTTGGATCCTTTGTGAAGTAGTATCAGTATTTGATGTGCCCATCAGCCCGGTTTGCAGAAAACATTATTCTGAATAAATATTTTGTTTTGCTCTGCTGTGGACTTTACATGAATCATTGTCTCATACAGATTCAGTGCTACTTGTACATTACCATGAACATGTTTGGTTCTTATAAATTGCATTTTTCCATTTACAGACACGATCGATTGGCTAAGCTGTGCAGTGTGATGCCAGGTGTCGACTTTGTACATGACCCTGATGACACATATGAACTGACAACAGACAATGTCAAGAAGATTCTGGCCATTTACATGAGATTTCGGTGAGTGTTTGCCAGCCAAGTCAAATGTCTACATGTAAATATTGCACAAAGGAAGCCACAGGCTACTTCACAGATCATGCCTTTGCAATACCAGGCCAAGGTTGCGTTTTTGTGGCTGTGCCCAACACAGTATGTGTCTATTATGGCTGCCAAACAAAGCTATATTGGTGATTCCACTGGTTATCAGTTTCTCCCTTGAAGCTGGTAACTCTGACCACAAGTGGTAAGTAAGGAAGAGAGTTTTTATGGATGTCAACTTCTGTATTATGATAAACAGGGTTATCATAATACAGAAGTTGACATCCATAAAAACTCTCTTCCTTATGTGTTTCACTTCTAAATGCCATTCCCGCCATATAGCTTGTCAAACTCTAAATGCCCATCAAAGAGCAAGTGGTAAGTAAAAAGTTTCTTTATTTGTTATTTCTGTCATCACTTAAAAATATTGAGTAAAATATGAAGAAGTCAAACTGCAATGAGATCAGTAGAAAATATGACATTCTCAAAGCAAGAGGCATGTGTGAAAGCCTTAATAATAGTTGTGACAGATGAACTAGAATACATGATGTAAATGAATGCTGCTGATAGCTCCAAACTGATTCACTGGACACAGCAGGATGTGATAACCCAAAAATAGGTCAAGAGTAATGGTATGATTAATGTGTGGCTTGTATATAAATGAATGTAATAAAGATATTTAGTAGCTGTACTAAATATATTACAGATCTACCAGATTCTTATAGGATATATTGCTGTGTACCTGTTTGTACAGATGTGGAATCCCAGTGATAATCATGGGAGAGACAGGATGTGGGAAAACAAGACTGGTCAAATTCATGTGTGATCTGCAGTGCTTGCCAGGCTCTGACATGGAAAATATGGTCATTGTGAAGGTAAAGGTGTAATAATATATGTTAGAGAGGGACATCATCACCATATGTAATTCCAAGTTTGATCTTCATCAAATGGAATTCAAATTTGTGTGTCATCATGATATGGACATGTTTTATATCACATGCTTATGATAATTTACATACATATTTTCATCGTTATTAAAATTAAGGATCAAAGTCATTAAAGTGGAAGTGCTTTTTGAAGGTTCTTAAGAAAGGACATTCTGATGCCCTAAATTTGCAGTGATGCCATTATACTGAAAGTGTAAGTGTAAGTTAGGAAGCATAGGTCTTACTCCATTAGACAACCTTGGGGATGAAAGATGAACAAAGGTACTACCTAGTAAGGTCATATTTAACTTTCTTAAGTACTAAGACAGGTTTGAAATCGTGTATTTTCACAGACCAAAATTAATGTAATCCGACCATAAATGCATGTGTTTTAGTGTTGAAAGTTATCTTTGAAAGGTTCATGGAGGCACAACCTCTGAGGACATCATCAAGAAGGTCGAGAATGCAGAACAACTCGCCATCGCTAACAAGGCTAAGAACCCACACATGTACACTGTCCTGTTCTTTGATGAAGCAAACACAACTGAGGCCATTGGACTCATCAAGGAAATAATGTGTGATGGCTCTATGGATGGACAGCCACTGAAACTGTCAGAAAACCTCAAGATTGTTGCTGCATGCAATCCTTACAGAAAGTATGTTTGAGTACATAAGTGTTATGGTGTTAGGTAAACCTTGGAAAGGTCATTAGTTCCCATACAGGTAGAGCTATTGCACATTTGCAAATAGTCAAAAGTAATGCATTCAGTTTCTCATGCCATTGTAGCATCTTGTTTATAAAACAATAAATACCAGTAGGTGATTATTATCTAAGACATATTAAGCTCTACCTTCATGGATAACATACGAGTAAAGACTTGGTATGATTTATAACTGTATTGTCCATGTGTGATTTCAAGATTTAATTCCTGTTGATTGCTAGGACCTTTCTTTAATGAAATTTAGAGCTTAAGTTACTAAGAGAATTTTGTGTATGGTTTAAAGTATTAAGGTTAAGCAACATCTAAATCTACTTTTAATATCCATCTAAATGATCTATAATTGCAAAATTTAGTGTTGTTAGCAAAGATAATTAATGAGTCAATGGCATTGGTCTATTGAGTAGGTTGTTGATTTTAGTAAAAGAATCACTAAATATGTTGCTGTATATAATCAGCATTATGTGGAATAAATACCGCTCAGATCATCATAGGCTTGCAAAATTGAATTCTACACTGTACATAACCATATAATAAATGTAGTGGATACATGGAAAGAATTTCCAGTTACAATCATTTGAAGAAATGTTGCTGGTAACGGTTGTGAGATAATAATTATCGAATTGAAAACTCACTGCTATCAGTAATGAATTATGTCAGTAGAAGTATCAGTCTTTACAGATGATATGAGTAAGATGGGAAATCTCGATGTTGTTCACATTTGTGAATCAGTAGTGCCTAATAGCACCATGATTTGTCAACATTCATTCACTTCATGAGACTGTGTATGGGTCTCCCAACCACCATTTCAGGGAGCCTGTTCCTCCCTTCTTGCAGCAACAGGCCATGTTCATGGCTGGCAGCCTTACACGTTGATGCACATATATCCATCCCTTTCATGCCTTAGACTTGATGTTCATATCCGCATCGTCAGACACAGCCATGCCTATCAAAGAATGCAAAGTAAAACTACTCATCTGAAAACATGGCGTGCAACAATTATCCCCGTTTTGACAATGTTTACATCATTGACATGCATTTGGTATTATGACAGTTTGTAAGGTGTGTACATGATAACATGCCGGCATAGTTTGAATTGGTTAATTCTGTACTTTATGTATTTCACATGAGGTCAGTCATTACCATTTTGAACCTATTGGTACATGTTCCATAATCTGCCATAACCTGCGGACTGCCATAACCTATAAAGAATGCCATGAATTGCAGACACTGCATGATAAATCAAACTCAAACAATGAATGAAAACATATGAATCAAAAGTGTATTGTAAGCAAATCAACTTGCTTGCCAGAAACCACACAGATTCATCTACCATCTTTGAAATGGTCAAAGTCACTAAGATTGTTTGAAATACTACTATAAGTCATTTTCATGTATTTTTCTTTTCAATATACATGTATCTTGCCTGCATTATGCTTTTGTCTCTATGCAAATTTCTTTTCATATTTACTTCCACAGTGAAGTGGTATTCAAATTAGTCGTTATATTTGTTTTTTGTTATTTGTAACCTATGATTGACAAAGTATTTTCCCTATAATAACTGGACTATGGTATAATGACAGTATTTCAGGTATGTTGTTGGTGTTTGGACAATGGGGAATTCAGTTTCACATAAATGAAAGTATTCAAAGATCTTTGACTAACTTTTGCTAATGTTTACAAACAGGCATTCGGATGAGTATATTCAGAGACTTGAAAAAGCAGGACTTGGCTATCATGTTGAGGCTGACAAGACAACAGATAAGCTGGGTAAGTGAGTCCACTGGAGTGATTTCTGAAAGTAAAATGGTACAACTGAAAATTATACTTTGATTATGGAATTAGTAGAAATGGAATCCCAGACAAATTAATGACAAACTGTCTTGTTCATCTATTCATGCATGGTACTAACAGAATAATTGATGAATAAGGATTTATGGTTAAGACATCATGATTGTGTTGATGATCAACCATGAAATGCAGATTGCACTTTCATATTTACAGTTTTCAGCAAAGAAATGCATTTCAATGTGTATATGTACACTAGGTATTTTCATTATTTTGATATATTTAGGATGTTTCCAAAATTAACCTACTTCACATAAACGGTATCTCTTTGAATATAACACTAAATTTACATTAGATTTTAGTTCCATAAATGTTTTACACATTGTAGTATTTTTGCCATACAGATTTGTAATTGTAAATTTTTGTAGTTACTGAAGCAAGATAGTTATGACATGAACCGCAGTAATATGTGTACATGTGTTGAGTATTTTCTATGTCCAGGCCATGTCCCTATGAGGAGACTTGTCTACCGGGTGCAGCCCTTGCCACAGAGCATGCTACCTCTTGTTTGGGACTTTGGCCAACTCAACGTTCAAGTGGAAGAACTCTACATCAGACAGATGGTCAACAGATATGTGAGATGATTTCACTGTTTCATAGCTATGAAATGAGCGCTGAAGTCAACTCTTGATCTGTTAAGCATGTCTGCTTGTCGGTAGTAATATTTAACATATGAAAGATATTCTTTAATCCAGATGATATAGTCCACCTCTACATCTGAAAAGAAAAGTGGGTCACTGTGCATTGTTGCTTTGTAAAATTATTGTTACATAGCTTTTAAAAATATTTTCATTACATTCAGACAGAACATTGCGCTGTGTCAGAACACAACAAAATTAGAATGCAGTGATGTCACAATTTGAGTACTTTGTCTATATCACCACTCTCATTCATTTTTTATGTACAGCAATACATAACCTTTTAAAAACTAGGATATAATTATTTTATTTTATTTTTATTTTTACACAGGTAACACTGTATGCTATGATATACTGGTAACTCTTTATCTATAATTCTTGACTGCACCATTTCAAATGGACAATAAAGTGACTTTAAGTCTGTTTCAAAGGACTTCTGATTCACAGCAATTTAAACACTGATGTTATAGGGGTAGAATTCTTAAAGCTATCAAAACTGCTAACTATTGTTTGACATGAATATGACTAAAATGTTGATGCATCATATTTACCATAATCATATATGTTTGGAATTATTGCAGGTTCGAAATGGCCAGATACCTGTACTTGGTAGTATTGTGTCAGTTGTCAGTAAGGTCCTCATAGCCTCTCAGTCTTTCATGAGGATACAACAGGTATGTTTGCTTCAATTATATTTTGTAGTGTAAACTCTTTATGTATTAGCACTGTTAAAGAGTCTGTGAAATTTAAGATGTGTGAATGAAATCTCCACTATGACATGTTTGTAGCTGTTACCCTACTGCATTTTCTGATGTGCAAGGGTTTTCAAATGTAATGGGGTTAACTGAAAGGTTGATGTTGACCTAAGAATGATGTAAAGTACACCTGAAATGTGTCAAGTGCCACACCTTTCATGCTTACAGGTTGCATTTGAGCCAAATAACAACCAAGTATCATGTTTTTGCAAGCATCAAAGTGCCTATTTATTCTCTGTTGATGGAACACTTTTTTGTTGAAAACTGTAAGGGATATTCTCACAATCTCACATTCACACATTCTCATGATTTCAGCCATTGGAAATGAGATATATATGACAAAGTGCATTACCTCTAGATTTGACAAAATCTCTCTATGTATTCTGTCTTGTGTATATTTATGTGTAAACAGCTCACAAACATGTAGAATTTGCCACTAGGGCAGGATGTAAAAATGTTGTCACAAACAATTAGTACTTGTCCCAAAGTCACTAGGTCTCAAACATGTATTTATTGTCACTAGGTCACAAACATGTAGTACTTGTCACTAGGTCACAAACATGTACTTGTCCCAAATCCACTAGATCACAAACATGTAATAATTGCTGCTAGGTCAGTAGGTCACAAGTATGTAACTGTCACAAATTTACTTGGTCACAAACATGTGGTACGTGCTAATAGGACAGTAGGTCACACACATGTAGTACTTGTCACTAGGCCAGTAGGTCACACACATGTAGTACTTGTCAGAAGGTCACACACATGTAGTACTTGTCACTAGGCCAGTAGGTCACACACATGTAGTACTTGTCAGAAGGTCACACACATGTAGTACTTGTCACTAGGCCAGTAGGTCACACACATGTAGTACTTGTCACTAAGCCAGTAGGTCACACACATGTAGTACTTGTCACTAGGCCATTAGGTTACACACATGTAGTACTTGTCAGAAGGTCACACACATGTAGTACTTGTCACTAGGCCAGTAGGTCACACACATGTAGTACTTTTTACTAGGTCAGAAGGTCACACACATGTAGTACTTGTCACTAGGCCAGTAGGCTACACACATGTAGTACTTGCCACAAGGTCAGTAGGTCACACACATGTAGTACTTGCCACAAGGTCAGTAGGTCACACACATGTAGTGCTTGTCAGAAGGTCACACACATGTAGTACTTGTCACTAGGCCAGTAGGTTGCACACATGTAGTACTTGTCAGAAGGTCACACGCATGTAGTACTTGTCACTAGGCCAGTAGGTTACACACACGTAGTACTTGTCAGAAGGTTGCACACATGTAGTACTTGTCACTAGGCCAGTAGGTTATACACATGTAGTACTTGTCAGAAGGTCACACACATGTAGTACTTGTCACTAGGCCATTAGGTTACACACATGTAGTACTTGTCACTAGGCCAGTAGGTCACACACATTTAGTACTTTTAAGAAGGTCACACACATGTAGTACTTGTCACTAGGCCAGTAGGTCACACACATGTAGTACTTGTCAGAAGGTCACACACATGTAGTAATTGTCACTAGGCCAGTAGGTTACACACATGTAGTACTTGTCAGAAGGTCACACATATGTAGTACTTGTCACTAGGTCAGTAGGTCACACACATGTAGCACTTGCCACAAGGTCAGTAGGCCACACACATGTAGTACTTGTCACTAGGCCAGTAGGTCACACACATGTAGTACTTGTCAGAAGGTCAAAAAGTCATAAACATGTAGTACTTGCCATAAGGTCACAAACTTGTCTTAGTAATAGAGTCACTAGGTCACAACCTAATTTGTATAATTGCTATTAGGTCAGTACGTCACAAACATGAAGTACTTGTCACAAAGTGACTAGCTCACAAACATGGACTTGTCACAAAGTCTCTTCGTCACCAACATGAAGTACTTGTATGTATGTACATGAATATGTGTTAACACTGAATGTTAATGAATAATTTACAGGATGAGTGCAGTTTTGTGAGTCTCCGTGATGTTGATCGTACCCTGAGTGTCATGGCCTGGTTCTATCAGCAGTCCCAGGATAATGGAATGTTGTTCAAAGCTATAGACAACCTGTTGTCTCCTGATCAACATTTAGAAGATGGGGAAGAAAGTCAACGCGTCTATCTTGTGAGTCCTCTGGTATTAAATAAAGACAATAGGTACAATGTGTGTAACCCAGTTCTAGTGTTCTGCTTCCTCACTCACTCACTTACCCACTCACTCATGTCAAAGGTGCTTTCTTCTGTCAACAGAAAGTAATCTGCTGCATTTAATGTTTTACAGCCGGATGATGTGACAAAATCCCTGATCCTAGCACTAAGTGTCTGTTACCGAGCGTCGCTTACAAGTCGAGAGGAATATGATCGTCATATATGCAGTCATTTCCAGAATCCATGTGCCATTCCTGGTGGGTTCGATCAAATGGTCCATGTCATAAACAGGTTAGTAATATTTGATATCTAACTCAAAACTTATTTTATGTCTAACTGGTCAATGCAGTTTGACTCTTGACATGGTACATGTGTCTTTGTTCATTTGTCTTATGCTAACTGTGACAAATGGTATTTTGTATGAGCAAATCAAATTCTTTTCCAATTGTATTTTGTGAAGATTCATGGTTTCTGTATATCATTGGAAGAAACTGTACATGGAAACAATAATAGATCCTGCCGAGCACTGGTAATTGGATGGTTATCAAGAAATATCCAAACAAAGGTAATCAAAGATCTCCATAAAGTTTTCTTTCATTGTAGTTGCCAGGATGTCTTTGTTGACAAAGTCCAGCTTGATGACAACATAGCCAAGAACCAGGCCCTCAAAGAGAACCTGTTCATGATGGTTGTGTGTATTGAATTGAGGATCCCCCTGTTCCTGGTGGGAAAACCAGGCAGTTCCAAGTCCTTGGCCAAAACCATTGTTGCAGATGCCATGCAGGGCAACTCAGCCAGATCAGAGCTATTCAAACAACTGAAACAGGTTTGTCATTCCAAGAAAATTCCTTTCAGAGAACCAAGACCTTAACATCTTCTTTCAATAGAAGTAAATGTTTTGTTATCTTGTATCACACCTTGAACATGTTCAATGTTTCATTGACTAAAATAAGCTTTAAGACTGTTGAGATAAATATCGGGAAAGGTGAATAATTCCATTGATTTCATGGACAAGAATTCTTTGCTTTTGAAATACAAAAACAGTGGTGATCACGAACAAAGTAACAGTGTCCTCAGTCATTGTCATGTCAGTATCATATAATTGTAGCAAGGTTTCTGCTATACTCTTGCAGGCACAGATGGTGTCATTCCAGTGCAGTCCTTTGGCCACTGCTGAAGGTATTGTCGGTACCTTCCGTCAGTGTGCTCGCTACCAGCAGGACAAGGACCTGGACAGGTTTGCCTCCATCGTTGTTCTGGATGAAGTTGGTCTGGCAGAAGACTCACCAAGGATGCCACTCAAGGTAATTTCTTGCCTGTGACTTGATACTGAGAAACCTTCTGTGTGATGTTGAAATATACTTCTGTTTCTGGGTCAATGGTGTATGGAATGTTAACTGACCTTAACATGTTAATGGTACAGCAATTTAGATGATGGTGTAATGTTGATTTCCTTTCTATCATATGATGTTAAAGATTAACAGCAGAAATGCATCAGGTCAACTTGAACCAAACTGTACATATGAATTCATCTTAAACAATATTAACAGAGCAATAGTTTATGCCTTAGTTGCTGAAAGTATGCCATGATTGATTTCACTGCCTTCTAGAATATTGAGATGGTGTATTTTAAGATAAAAAGGTTCATCGAGCCACTTTAGATTTGTATTTCGAGATTGATGTAGTATACTGCAGTTTGTAATTAAATTACAATTATAATATGATGAGCATTTGAGTTTAATATCTTCTGGATAATAATCATAATTTACATCACACTGCTGTTAATCAATGAGAAAATATTAAGTTATACATTTAAGTCTGATTGTCAAAACCAGATGAAAATATTGATATAAGTAAGGAAAGACTATTCTACTCTACACTGAAGAGGTAAGATTAAAATTTGGTTTCCATGATACCTCAAAGTAATTTGCCTTTTCACACAAAAATCAAGTATATGAAAACATCATTTGAATATCATACATATTAACATGACATTATTAAACATGATAAAACCTATTTGAGAACACACAGTAGTTTCAGGCTCTATATACTAGACAAATACATATGGTAATCTTAATCCTTGCTTATAAGACAATGCCCAGCTTAAACAAATTAGAACTGAAAAGGTAAATAATCTTGTCTGGTGATGTTTAATTGCAAATTTGACGTCCTTACTGATAAAGTCGTCTTCTCTTGTTTGTTTGTTGACACGAAGTGATACAATGTCGTTTTCTTACCCCCTGGAAGAAAGTGGTTGAAAGTGTAACCCATAGATAAGCCAACCCCCTTCTACAGACTGCTTTTTTTGGTCCTCAAAATTCGGCTTATCTATGGTAGTATACGGTATTGACTACATTTTGAGTGATCTTAGTGCCATGTCACTATTTAACAAATGAATTGTTTTCAAGGAGTTTCTTGCATTGACATTAGTTTAGTTAAGCATTGATAGATATAGTATTTATGAGACTGCAACCCTCTTTCCACAGACACTTCACCCACTTCTGGAAGATGGTTGTCAGGGAGACGAAAAGCCAGAGCCATTCAAGAAGGTAGGTGAAAGATTTCAGATCATATAGTTGTGTAAACTTCTCAGTTCACTTATCTTGTTTGAGATAACTTTGGTAGACTACTGTAAACAGGGTTCATTCAATGTTACTCTTTCCTTAGGTTGCCTTCATTGGTATCTCCAACTGGGCCCTTGACCCTGCCAAGATGAACCGAGGTATTCTGGTGCAGAGAGAAGTCCCTGATGATGGGGAGCTAGTGAAGAGTGCACAGTTAGTAGACATTGGAATACATGTAATGAAGTATATACTTACAGGTGTTTTTATGTGCATTTAACCTCAATGCATCTGAAAAGAATTTCATTATAGCTAAGTAATTGTATGATTTTTGCTTCAATGAACATCATTTGAATATTTGTATAATTTTCAGAGGCATTTGTTCAAGTAGTGAGAGAGTCCTCCGAAGAATCAAGCCTTTGCTGCCAGAGCTAGCTAATGCTTACACAACTATATTCAGCAGAGCACAGGATACAAAAAGAGAATTCTTTGGTCTAAGAGACTTCTACAGGTACGTGGTTCTTGCTGTGTGAGCCAAAACATTTCATATGGATTGGTTTAGCTTGATCCATATATTGCTATCAGAAAAAAGTAGTGAAATTTTAGTGAAAGTAGAAAATATATGTGAAGCCAAAATCGGTACATAGCCGTAGTGAAATTGACAGGGAAACTTTTAGTGAAAAGATATGGATGATGATAAGGAAGAGAGCTAAAGAATAGTGATGTGCATTGAGCCATTTTTAATGGTAAATTATGAAATTTGATAGCAAGAGCTGATTTGAATTCATTTTATAGTGCCATTAGTCCAGACGTATGTTTTGCATACCTGCAATGTTCAGAAGTCATTGATGGTACTTGTCCCACAGTTGAGAAATGACACAGTTTGAGTTGCCCTACAGTAAACTACTTGGAGTATTGGTGGTCCCCACCTCTCTTGTTCCCACCATTCACCATTTTGTCTGTGCATTAAGATGATGTCTCAAAGGCATTTTAAGAGTGTGTTCAGGTTTGGCAGATTGCTGTCCGCTTTAATGTGAGTCAGAGTGCAATTGGTAGATTGGTGCAGAGGTTTCAAGCCAATGGGTCTGTGGAATGTGCACATTGTCCAGGTCGCCCCAGAGTCACAACAGTCTGAGATGATAGGCACATGATTAAACTGCGTTACGTAACAGATTCCTTAACACAGCAGATCTTCAGACAGAACACTTCGATGTTAACAGTGTAAGTTCATCCACCACTAACACCACCCCACAGGCAGTTTCATTTGCGATGGAGTAGACATCATGGCCACTGGAATTAATGTCAATGGTCTCGTGTGCTCTTCACAGATGAAAGCAGATTCATTTTGTCCTTCCATGATGGTCGGCAGAGACTTATCGTCGCAATGGAGAGTGGATCACAGATGCAAATGTGCCCACGCATATCCAATTTGGCGGGGGGTCGGTCATGGTTTGGGCAGAGATAACTCCTACTGGACGTACGCCACTGCACATGATTGACAGTAATCCTTCTAGACAGCGTTATTGGGATGAGATTCTGGCTCCTATAGCAGTACAATTCCTGCAAACTATGCTTAATTAAAAGACAAGAACGCTAGGCCTCATAGGACCAGGATTGTCACGGAATTCCTTAGGAAGCAGGATGTAGAGAGGATGCAGTGGAGGGCATGCTCACCAGACCTCAACCCAATTGAGCATACCTGGGATGAATTCAGTCAACGTGTGCATACACGTCACTCAGCACCAGTGAATCTTTCTGGAATCCGCAATGCTCTAGTAGAGGAATGGAATGCGATTCCGCAAGCTTTCTTTATGAACTTGATAAGGAACATGAGAACAAGGTGCACCTGTGTCTTGGACGTGCGAGGAGGTTACACAAGCTACTGAATGACCGACTGCTTCATGTTTGTCATTTTCATTTTGGGGGGTTGGTCTGTACATCCGATGTTTGGTGGTGCTGTTTGAATGTTTTGTCTGTATGTCACGATGTGTCACATTAGTCAACACATTAAACATTTTGATGACACTTTTAGCTCTCTTATTTCTGAGAAACATTTTTTTACACGTGCTTTTTATCATTTGATCCTTTATTAATGTATAGTACAGTATTATTGAATGTAGCTGACTGAAAACTGATATGTTTCAGCCTTGTAAAGATGGTTTATGCCTTTGCTGATAAACATGATCGAGACATTTGCTGGCATCAGTTAGAGCATGCTATCAAGAGGAACTTTGGTGGCCTTGACAACCTGGACCCAGTTGTTGTGTTCAAGGACAGCATCACTACAGTTCAAAGGCATGAAGAGGTAAAATAATGAATCTATTGCTACTTTGCTATAGTAAAACATTCTATTTTAAAAGTGGTTGAAAGTAATGTTACTTTGTGCAGTAATAGTATTTCACAAACAACCTTTTTTAAAAAAATGACTGTAATGGTGATGGTTGTATAAAATATCAAATACTACATTTGATACATTGATAGTTGAAAACTTGCTGTTTTCTTAAACAGAAACATGTTGATGATCCTGACTCAACCACTATTCAACTTATAGAGGCTGGTCTGTCTACTGACATTGCAAGCAGGTCAACATTTAGTTAATTTCTTTATGTATTGTATAATTCAATGTGCAGAATGTTTATTTAATAATGATAACTAGTGGCTTATTAGGATACCATGCTTCTCTGTTGTGGAACTATAGGAAATAATTGAATGAATTATGGTTGTAGATAAACACTTTTGAGATGTTTGTTATGGCTTCATTTCTTTTCTGTTAATACTATAAATGCAGAAAGTATTTGAAAACTGGTGATATCAGCAACTTTTAATTTGTGTCTTTTTACATCTTCAACTGTTGGTGTTACGACAGGTTACAGCACTTTGAGTACAAACAAAATGCTTTCATCATTTAAGAGTTCAGGTGTTGATCAAAATGTTTTTCACATACAGTGAGAGCCGTTACCTGCTGCTGTTGACAGAGAACTATGGAGCTCTTAGCATCTTACAGCAAGAGATTTTAGCCAGACACAAAGTCATTGTAATCTTTGGCTCAAGTTTTCCCAAGGACCAGGAATATACTCAGGTCAGATTGACTTCTTTTTGTTGTGGAAACTAGTTTGTCTTTCAGCTATTTCTATTTTGTTTACGTGAAATTTTGGCCACTATATCTGACTGCATTTGGATTTAGGTTTGTTGAAAAAAATGGAAAATGACAAGTTTTCAAAAGCAATGTTCACATAAGGTAGCTGTGACCAATAGAAAATGGATTGCATATTCAGTACCATAATTGTCATGGCACATCATGAATTGTCAGAGACTACAAGATGGCAAATGTCCCTCAGACAAATTGGACATCAAGTTAGTCACAGTCCTTCCATCATTTCAAGACTCTTGAACAAGCACAAGGCAACCAACCTTGTTGAAGACCTTCCAAGATAACAATAAGAGGACAGAGCATTGTTGAGACATGTTAGGTGACATTCCTTGGGACTCAAGCACATCATTAAGGCAACAGTGGTTACCAGGGAAAGCCATTTCCTACAGGTCTGCCAGGAATTGTCTGGAAGCAGCAGGATATAGAGCCAGAAGAATCATCAAGTGTATAAAACTGTTTCCAGTTCACAAAGCTGCATGACTTGCCTGGTAACATGTTCGCTGGAATATTGCATCATGGCGGAGGGTTCACTTTTCTGATGCAAGTCGTTTGTTATTGCACATGGTAGATGGTCGTACATGTGTCTGGAGACAAAGGAACACAGCTTTGGTTCCCCACAATATTAAGGGGATGGTTCCCTTTCGGGAAGGGTCAGTTATGGTATTGGGGTGCATTTCGTTGGGTTGCAAGATAGACCTTATTACCATTTGTGGTAACCTTAATGGGCCTTGGTATCAACAGGAGATCCTTCAGAGAGGCATTGTCCAATATTTTGATAATCAAGCCACAAGACCAATCTATATAAATGGCAATGATGTACCTCGCTGAGTATGTGCTGTCACCCAGTTGTTGCAATAGAATGCTTTTGAAACCATCCCATGAGCTCAGATCTCAATCCCATTGAACATCTGTGGGATATTTTAGGCCATAGTGTTCAACAGAAAGACCCACCTGTCCAGACTGTCAATGAATGGACTAATGCTTTCCATGAGGAATAGAACAGGATTCCTCAGAATCAAATCTGGAGATTGCCCCAAGGAATGAGGATGCATCTTAAATCAGTGCAGAGAGGTTACACAAGATACTGAACACAAGATACTGATGGAAAGTCAGTGTTTGGACTAGCAAAACATAATTCTTCAATTCCATAAACAAGATGTATGCATGGTATTGCAGGAAAAGTGAAATTCGGAATATTTTTGCATGAAATAAACCAGATTATGTCATGGTAATCAATGTGTATGGCTGTAATTCTTCAAGCTCTTTGTCTAAAGTATATTTCTTAGTATATTTGAAATTGTATTACAGGTGTGTCGGAACATCAACAGGATCAAGGTGTGCATGGAGACTGGCAGCACAGTCATTCTGTTGAACCTGGAAAATCTGTATGAGAGTCTCTATGATGCACTGAACCAGGTGATTTATCACTATTTTTGGCTTCTCAGAATAAATTCAAAGAGAAGTTCTTACTTTTTAATTTTAGGGATTTCTGGTGATTTGATTGGTATATTTGCTGATCACATCACCTGTTCATGTTTATACAAAATTAAAGAAAGTGAGATATCCACAATTTTTTACCCAACCTACTTTTCATGGGGAATCCCCAATGTAACTGGTAGCATAAAATGTCTAAAATGTACATCACAGTTAACTTGGCATCCCCTAATCTTGGAAATATTAATTTATCAAAAATTAATTTCACATTGTGGTGGTGAACAGGTGTATGCACACTTTGAACCATGTGAGTTCAAATGGTGTATCGCCATTGCTATAGTGCTATTCTTTTCAAACCTGGTGGACACTTTCTATAATAACAGGAGAGCTGCAGTGCAAATTGTGATGTTCATATTTAGAATTCTTTTTAAACTACAGCTGTTTTTTACTTTTGGACTTACATTTGTGTGATCTGTAATATCATGCAGTTACCTGTTTGTCTGATGATCTTTGTCTGAGAAATAGTCATCAGTGACAACCAGTGTTAAGCATTAGCCTGCTTGCCTAATAATGAGAAAGTCTCTCTGGTAACAACTTCCATCCAATTTTTTAGAGAGTTATTCAAGGACCTTTTCCCGATGTATAAGATATCCTCATCAATGACCTTTGCCATTAAGGTTAGAAGTATACATGTAATACAAAGACGCAAAGTCCAGAGGTCAGAGAAACTTGTTATTTACAATATAGACATGTTTTATGTACAACAACTTCTTTATTTCGTGAGTGCAACTTTTCGATACAGATTTTTGCACTGTTGTCAGGCAAGAATGAAGATATTGTTATTTAGAAGATGTCAGGTAGATAATGTCAGTGCAAATATACAGATATATATACAAATACATCAACATTCTTCAAAATAATCTAAGGTCAAAATATTAATCAGTCTCAAATCAATTGTACAGTATCTGACCAAGTGTGCCATAACTATGTTATGTTTTTGTGCTTTTTACATGAAACTGGCTCAAACATTAAGTCATCAATATATCCAAAATTGTTCTTAAGCTGGTGTTGGAGTACATGTTTGGGATATTAATGAGCCATGCTCACTTGTTGATACAAATATTGCTGATTTCAACTCTGCATGACTAGCAGACAAGAGCTTCATCTCAGTTATGTCCTCAGTATGGGAGTTGGCAACCCTAATGTAAGACTGTTTTCAAGAACTCTTCGTTCAATGTTTACAACTGTATGTAAATGTACAGAATCAAAGAAAACCAAGTTCTATGGATAGTCAACTATTCATAGAACTTGGTTTTCCTTCATCTTTACAAATTCTAAAATGCCTCTCAAAGAAGTAGTACTGAATGAAGGTAACATTGTCTTTGAGATACCACCATAAGTTAATTATCAGTTCAAAATTCTATGAATGGCAACATTATATTATTATTGATAATCATTAGTGATTGTCAGTTACCATGTTTGTATTGATCATTTAACATATTTGGTTTGCAAACACTTCTGTGATTTCAGTATTATGCCCGACTTGGAGGTGAACGTTTTGTTGATCTTGGGCTTGGCACACACAGAGTAAAGTGCAGAGTTCACCAGAAATTCAAGTAGGTGCTATATTTACAGGGGTTTAACTGCTAATACTTGTTGCAGCCTTGCTTACTGATTGAAGGTGTTTTGCTCAACAGTGGTTTGAACAGAATTTTGTATAGGCTATCTTAATGTGTAAAGTAAAATTGATGATAGTTGTATGGTGCTGCGATACAAGGATCATGATCATGCATGGGTCTTAAACCCATGATCAGCAGATCATATGCAAGGATGCTGCTTTGCATATTTTGCAATAGATTTCTGTTTCTTGTAAATGGAAACTTACAATGTAATGGAACTGAGGTCAATGAATGACCTGTTACCAAGTAGCAGTCCATTCATGCCACTTCTAATTTAATCATGTCAGAGTTTTGTTTCCAGACTGATTGTTGTAGCAGAGAAGCAGAAGGTGTATGATGAGTTTCCGATCCCACTGATCAACCGCCTGGAGAAACACTTCCTTGATCTTAACAACATGATGTCACCCGAGCAGAAGAAACTGGCAGAGGAACTGAACCAGTGGGCTGTGGACTTTGTAACTGCCAGAACATTCACTTCTGGAAAGTGAGACATGACTGTTTAACTGAATATCTTGTCATTTTGTGTATGAGATAAATATACATTAAAGTGTTTTTAAGATAGTGAGTGCTATATTGCTTCTTAATGAATATACCGTGTGTAATTCCTTTATTTAGTACTATATTTAGAATCATATCACAAGTATTATTTTAAAACACATAAAAGTATATTGTAGCATGACTAATAAGGCTATAAGACCAAAGAATAATTTGACTTTAAGATAAATTGGCTGGTTTAGCAGAACCTCACCATATATCACTCAAATCGAACATCTGCACATCTAGTACTAGTACAGTACATCTTGTTAACATAGGCAAAAAAGAGAGAACCTTCCCGAAGATGCCTTCATGGGCTACCATCCAGACACAGCTGCAGCCATTGTGATACAAGTTTGGGGCAGGGATCATATTGTGGCCTCGGATGAGGATGTGCGTGAGACATTTTCTATGACATATTCAGAAAAGATGGTTCACATTCATTATTCTTGTGCAATGGCTTTCCAGTATTATTTACTCAATCATCTACTTGTATATTCATCCATGAAGCACATTCAGATTACTGTGATTGTTTTCCATTTTCGTTCAAAACCCTATGCTAATAGACTGTGTTTATATTATGTATTTTCTTGGTACAGATTTTCAAGGAATGTCAAGAGATACTGTTGTGGTGTGCCACTCCTGCCGCAGTGGAAAGGCTGACAGATCAGAAACTCCATCTTGAAGCTGAAAGTATCCACAGAACTTACTATCAGTGCCAGCAACATGATGACATCTACCAGTATCTTAAAAAGAAAATCTTGGACATGGGATGTTTCACTTTGCAAGCTCAGGTAGGACAATTTTGAAAAACATGTCTATTTGTTATAATTAACAGCCATAGCCATTTTATTTATGGATCATAACCTAAAAAAACTTCAACGTTTTTCAAAACAAATTGGAGGTAACCAAATGAATGGATCTATTTTTCAATTATATTTGGTCATGTTTCCATGGGAAAAATGGCTGGAATTAGCTGAAACAAACTTTCATCCAAACTTGGGACATATTATTCAGGAGCCAAAGTTGTGCTTTATACTGTGTAGGAAATTATATTAATCTATCTTGTTCCCATTTCCATGGTGAAAAGTTTGACGCTGACTCTGTTGAAAGATGCATGTTTTCTGGTTTATATCTCTAAAGCTAATAAGCATTTGTTCATGGAATTCGCACACAGAAAGACAAGGCTGTCAGCTCTTGCCTTTTGTATTTAGAGGTCTTATGAATATGTTGTTGTTTTCCTTTTTCTATGGCAACAAGTTTGATGTAGACTGATGTTGTATACCTGGCATGGAAATACAAAGCTCTGAATCGCAACTCCATTATATTGTTTTTATAACTACTCTTGTATTTGGACAGGTTCGATAGAAATGATCTCCTCAAGTTGGACTTAGAGAAACAGTCAAATGATTTGTTCATTTAAATTTGTTGAATGGCATAGCGGCTGTTATCCCACATGTGTCAGAAGCATGTTGAGGAGCAGCGTGATCCACACTTCTCTGACTGTAATAGAATGATAGCCAAGTGTTCCATGTTCACATGCAAGATGATCTGCAGCTAGAATGCATGTGGCTGAGGCCTATTCATTCAGCCTGGAATGAGTCCCTTCCCACACCATCTGCTACATGATTGAGTAGCAAATGGTAGAGTTCCTTTCACAGCTCCAGGACATGGTCCAGCATGTTCACACTCTCCCTCACCATTGCCCTCAGATATTCAGCTGTGCAATCTACACACTCCAAACCAGTTGCATGTAGTTGAATTGTCAAATTAAGACTAATACTGACAAAACTCTACCATTTGCTACCCAATCTTCAAGCACCTGTTGAGTCGGCCTCAACCCTTACATGAACAGCCAGGATTCATCAATGCCTTTCAATCTTCATTACCCTACTGTTGCTATTTTGTCTGGCCAAAGTAATTTGTCATGCAAATGGGAAAATCACCCACATCAAATCTGGTGATAAGCTGCTGCTGCTGCCATCTTTCTGACAGTTAATTTGTATGACACATGGTTCTCTGTTTTTCCAAATACTCACCACTGATGACTACTTGTATAGTTTTGTCAGGTCACCTTCAACTAGAATGAATGTACTGATGACTAAGTTCAAAGACTTGGAATCTGTCTGAGACCCTTTCCTTTGCTCAAATAATTGTTGATGCCAGGGCTCAAGATAGCTACACTTCACAGTCCTTTGAGTTACTTGGCATAAATCAGCTTGAATAATTCATATGCTGATAGACTAACAGGCAATATTGATAGACTGGGACAGTTTTCCAGTGGTAACAATATAAAGTTAACACATACAGACTATAGATCAAGCGATTATAATGCTTTGCCCCCTTTTTTAATGTATTTAGATTTTTGGTAATTGTTGTTTTCATAGCTTTGTATATTTGAGTAAATCTTTATTGTCATACAGGTGACAACTCACTCCAAGCTGCTGACAGACCAGGAAAAGGAGGACCTGGGCAGACATCTAAGTCTGACTGCCAACAATATCATCCTGCTCACACTGCAGTCCTTTGACACCGAGCAGCAATTTGCACAGCAGATCAAGTAGGTGTCTTCAGCTATTGCAACTTTCTTAATTAATTCGAGTGTTGGCAGCACCCGAAGTGTGTCACAAGAAGAGAATACATGGCTATTGAATCCATTCAAAAACAGTCCAAACACTTGCAATCTTTGGTCAGATTTATACCTTCAGGGCTGCTCTGATATAACTCTAAATGGTGACTTTTAGGTAACACCCTTAGCCAGATTATTAATTTAGGCAACTATAAGATATTACTACTAACAGCATGACTATTGTTTGCTTGTTTGTTTTGTCTTTGGTTATAAAGGAGTGTGCTGATTTGTTTTGTTTTTCAAATTCAGGATTGCCATTTGAATGTTCACAAACAGATTACCTTTCACTATAAATTCATTCCAGTTTTGGAATCTTTGGAAATGTAGAAGGTCAGAACCTATTGAATGTTTACAGTAAATTGTGTGTAATAGGGGGTCAGAAACTATTAATCTTGTCAAATTGCAGAAACTTTGTTCAGCGAAGTGAAGAGGGTCAGAAACTGCTGCTAGTTCAGTGTGGATCTGGAGACAGGAACCAGTCTCTCATCAGGAGTGCCCAGTACTGTGTTCTGGATGAGCTGCATGATGCAAGACAGTTTGCTGTAGTCTTCATCATACAACTGCCTAATATTGCTGGAGGGTGCTTTTCTGGTTTTCAGGTATGAATCAAGTGTCATATATGTAGTGTAGTCATTGCCTTTTTTCCCCTGTATTCATCATGCCATGCATGGCATAAACATTTTCACCTCGGAAACAACTGGACCTATGAAACTTGATTTGATATTCATACATGTATTATGATCCTTCTGTTCAGTTTTCTCAATATCTCATCATCATCACTGCAGAAACCCCTGGAACAGTGAACCTAGAATTTCACACACTTTTTTTCACCTAAGATTGCAACTGAATTACTTCTAGAGATTTGAGATCAGTTATTGCTGGACTAGCGTTATAAATGAAAAGAAAGATATTTGTTTGGGGAAGTAGTGGCCAATATGTGTGGATGGCTATACAGGGGTGAGAAGTAGCAGTGAGAGCATATTACTCAATCACCTCTCCGCTGTGACCAAGCAGACGAGGTGAGCATAGCAAGCAAATGAATTCCACCTACTGTAAAGCGGGCTGGAATTATGATTATGGGGTTTCCACTGTGAAAGCGGACAACCAGCAGCATAGCGATTGAGAACTTCTCACCTCAAACAGGCCATACACACCATGACGTTTTAATTCATGAACAGTGAATAAAAGGTACAATGTATAAATTAAATTTCTTAGGCTGCAATGTACACTCAATCAGATAACGGGAACAAGTGAGCACGGGGAGGGAGGACGGGTTAATAGCTGTGCGCGACTGGTGAGTTCCGTGGTGACGCGAGAAGTGAGGTAACTCACTGTTATCTGTCACGTGGTGTGATGACGTAGCAACTGATGACGTCATCTGTTGACATAATGTTTGCGGCTGCGCGTCTGCCAAGGTCATGTTTATAAACAAAGGCACGTGGTATGGCAACGCCAACAATAACACAATTTAGCGGTTAACGTTAAATGCGATTATCATGGCCACCAAAATAGGCATTTTGACATGATTATGTCTGCTGCTCCTCAGCAATGTTTTATGTATTGTGACAATATATACTTATGTTACCAAACAAATGCCTTTTATCTCTGTAGACCTCTTTTCCAAAATTGTGAGACTGAGAAAACTTAACTTTGGCAATTGTGATTCTCTTAAGATCATGTAATGTTTTCTTCTGATCTCTTGTGAAATGGCTCAAAGAATTTGATGGCTGTGTCTCAGTGTTTGGGTCATGTAAAGTTAAATACAACAGTAACCTCATTCTTGCAGATTTAGAAACATTTTGGATAGTTAGTTATTTGCTATATATTTATTGATATTTGCGCAGAAAATAGTTTGGTAGCAAAATTTAATTCTAACATTTGCTAACATTTAAATGTCATACAATTATTGTTCCTTTTGGTTTGTTTCATGGATGTGTGTTTGATTTCATTTTCAAACCTATGTCAATCTTCAAAATTGACCCAGATCCCACAACTATATGGTACCTCATTCATGACCCATAAGATCCAAGTTTGAATTGGTCTTCAGCTACCAGTTTTTGTCATAAAAAGCAACTAACAGGATTGGGCTAGCTGACATTTGTGGTGACATGACATGCATCAACCAACTGCATAGACACTAACTGAGAAAGTGGGGGTGGTTGTGTAGCCTAGTGGTTAAAACATCAAACTGGCAGTAGTTTTTACTTAAATATTGGTGCACATATTTGCCAAATAGTTCCATTCTTGCCTCTGACGTGGGTGTACTGATTTGAATTCATACATATTTCAATGCCATGTATCTCTAAATCCATCCTGCTCCTGCCGCCATTCCTATGAAGACACATTGCATTAGTTCTTCACCTGTCCAAATCATGTCACCATAAGATGTAAATATTTAATCTCACATTTGATGGGTAAATAAGATGTAATATACACAGGTTGCTTGGTCTCTTATCATGCTGTTTATTATCTCATATTTGTTGTATTTATGTATAAATGTAATGGAACATTATTCACATAAGCTTGTTTACTAATCCATAATCACTTTTGGTGAATGAAATATGTTTCAGATATCCATGGTATACCCCTTACCAAACCTTGTCTTTTGAATTTAGAATAAGTCACTATAGTGGAATGATAAATGATATAACATTTGATATAGATATTGTGTTGGGTTCTTGTTGTTGTGTTGATGTTACGTCTGCTTCCAACTGTGGATGCCAAACATGGATGCCATATTTAAAGCCATGAGTAAGGGAATAAAATTTTGAATGGATATGGACATCCAAGTAAAAACTTGATATTTAGTTAAAGTTTCTCAAATGAAGGTTTGGCCAGTGGGAAAGTTTGGCCTGTTACTTGGGGTTTTGGTTCCCCACATGGGTACATTGTGTGAATCCCGTTTCTGGTGTCCCTCGCTGTAATATTGCTGGAATATTGCTAAAAACAGCATAAAACCATACTCACTCACTTCTGAGAAAGTATAATCCCAAATATAGCTTATATGTTAGAATTAGCTGGTCATGTTACTCATATGGCAATTTCTGGATTGTCTCAGCAAGATTAATTTTTGTATGGACAGTGTAATATACCTGTAAAGTTTTGTGCTGCTGAACATCAAAGATATAAACCTAACTGGTACCGCTGACATGTGATTGGTTGACATGGAAACCAAGATCACTCAAACACTTGGTATAAAAAAATTCAAAATAACACCCTTAGTCTTGATGATTTGAATTTCATAAAACTTACTGGATGAAGATGTGGCTTACATTTAATTCTGGGTGCTATCTTCATACACTTAAGATGACTTTAGGTAACATGTGGCGTGAAAACAGTGCATTTTACAGTCAGTTAGTGATGAGTTGATTCCTGTTGTATCATGGCTGTTCAGATGAGAAAATCACTATCGGGTAATACACTCATGAACATAATTATAAACTATTTCAATCGGTGTGTACTAGCAGTATATGGTGGAAATATTAGTACTTTTTGGCTACACTACCATGGGACTTTTTTACTTCCCTGTTACACCAGATAACATAAGTATATACAGATAAGTGTTTAAGATTACATAAGTGTATATTGTGATTAATCTGTTAATTAGGTACTCCAGAACAAAAGTGTAAATTATGTATATAACTATTATGCAGGACAGTGGCGTAATTATTTGAATAAACTGTATTACAGGCTGGAATGTGGCACTCATTACATCTTGATGAACTACGACAATCCACACAAGACATGCCTTCAATGAATGAATTACATAAATACTCCCCAGCATCTATTTTTGAGGGACTGAGTAGCAATATGCCACCCACAAGTGTTCAGCCATTGGAGCAGAGAATTCCAACCATTGACCTGCTGTGGGAAGAACCATTACCAGATGGAGAAAATTTGAATATGCAAATAGTCAGACAGGAACACCAAGAAGCAGAGTCAAGGTCATTGGAGCAGAAACATAGTTTATACCTAAGACAAGAGGCTCCAGGGGCTCGTGGAGACTTGTTAGGATTGAATTCATCACACAATGCCAGTGATCAGAGACTGGAACATCTGGGGGAAGACAATGAAAAACACAGAGGTGATATGGTTGAAATTGAGGACGTTGAGCTAGAAATAGATGAAAGGAAACATTCTATTGCTCCCTTCTTCCAAAAACTGCTCTTGCCCTGCATCCAGTCTGCTGCTGCTCTCATCAGGGATGAAGAACTGGACACCAAACGCTCGACCAAAAGGATAGAAATACTCCTGAAACTATTGGACAACACAGATGATGAAGGTAAGATTGTATAAGAATAATGTTTTCTGTTTAGTGTGTTAGAACATAGATACTGAAAATTCCTTTTCAAGTTATGTTTGTTCTTTACAGGTTTGGAATTTGGAATTTCACTGTTTGTCTGTCTCCATAACAAATGTATCATAGGTGGCGGTGATAAATGATGTGGCTATGCTTCAATCACATACTTTCAATACTGTCATATTCAGGGATCAGTGATGAAGGGTTTTATTGTCCCCTGCTGCAACGCGGAACTGTACGATGTATTCAGCGGCGTCCGTCTGTATGATTATTGTTAACGCGATATCTCATGAACTGTTGTACCCAATGTCTTCAAATTTGGTGACAGCCTACATTGGGGGTTACGCAGACACCAGTCGATTTGGGTGACCTTGACATTATGTTCAAGTTCACAATGAAACTTTGACCACTTTTCAAACTTATTGAAACGTGATATCTCATACAAAATTGCACCCAATGTCAATTATGTTGACAGCCTACCTTGGGTGATTATGCAGTCACCAGTCATTTCAGGCATCTTGTTTGTGACCAAAAAATAAAAAGTAGTAAACATGTTATAAATATTCCATTCTTTAGCAGCGGGGGACATTGCCATATCAGTGGCAAACACTTGTGCTGCTTCTGTTTGATTTCATGTACTCAAGCCAAAATGTTCCATTTGCTCAAAGGACTCTGGGATTTGTAATTGTTTTCATCTGGCCTGAACATAGGTGTGAAAGATTGTTATGTTGCCTCAGACTATGGCAACCTGCAGAAAGCCAATATCATGGATATTTGGAAAGGACAGTATGGAGAAACCAAAATGGTAACATTGTTACTGATCAACAGCCATGCTCTGAATAAATCAGAGTTCAATATTCATGTTGATTATCAACTAATATCTGAGAGTGATCTGTCAGACTGTTGTGATGTGTAGGATTATGAACATTCTTAAATGCCAAATCATCTACTCCTGTCTTGGTCTCTTACCCTTAGTATGGTACCATGGACAGTTGGTAAATAAAAGAGAATCATTTCTTGTAGATATGTTTTACTGTTTTCAGATGCCAGACTGTTCATGACAGGGTTGTCACAACTTATCATCTTCCTTCTGAAGGAAAAAGAACAATTATACAGCAGGTTTTTGCCCTCAAACTGGCTTGCTAAAGAAGCAGCTCAGCAAGAACATGTCAGACAAGCAGGAACTTTCAGGTATGTTTTCAAACTTGGCAATAATCATGTATTACAAAAACAATTACTAGTACCAAACTACTCTCTCTCAAAGTGTAACACTTTGGAAAGTATTAGGGCTTACCACACTCTTGAGTTGAAATGAAATGTTGAGCATTCTTCATGTTCCCGATCCTGTGACACCCAAACAAACACAACCCATTTATAACGAACCATTCCACAAGTCTTCAGCACAATCGTGCTTCCTTCAATCCAGTCATTCCCTTTCATATCTCTGCTGATGTATAGTTATATAGAGAGAATTTGTCAATGACTCTAGTGTATTCTTTGTGTTTAAAATAACCTTTTTGGTTTGCTATTTCACAGGTAACATCTTTGGGAGGCATTTAGAATTTAGTGCAGTACGGAAGGATAACATACATGAATAAACAACTTCTTTGATATAGTGGGAGTGACATTTCAGTGTAGGTTCTACCACCATTATCCAGCAAGGGATGTACCGAATAAGAATTGAGAAGCATATGGGGATTAGGACTGCAATAGCACTGGGAAGCCAGTTAACAATTAACAATACATTGCTTAAATAAGATAGAAGCATTACCAAAAGAAGCATGCAGTATAAACAAAGGGATAGTGAAGCCTGTAGTGTGAACAAAAGGCATTATGACTGACGGGGATCTTTGATGGGCTAATAGTATGTAGGAGGTATGTAATAGAAATAGTCATGGTTAATTGATGCTTAGAGTCTTTAGATGTAGATAGCTTTTTGGAGTTTCCTGATTTTAATATCTTTGAGGTTGGTTGTAATGGTTTCCTGCTGGATTGTGTGGTTGGGATTGTCTTTCATGTGGTCTGTGCAAGTGTACTTTATACATGTCTCTGACAATCACAATACCTGCTATAA
The DNA here is from genome assembly GCF_003918875.1 of Haliotis rubra. Classification (NCBI taxonomy): domain Eukaryota; kingdom Metazoa; phylum Mollusca; class Gastropoda; order Lepetellida; family Haliotidae; genus Haliotis; species Haliotis rubra. The sequence continues at coordinate 178,277 of NW_025765022.1, read as the reverse complement.
CTGCAGAGGGACATGTTCCTTAGATGTGATTAATGCTTTTACACCACCAATATGAAGTTTGACTAGTAATGTCTGAGAATGTTTGACTAAATATTGAAAACATAAGCCACATATGTGCACCTTTGTATGTAATATTTTGATATTTAAAGAATAATGCATTATTCAACAAATGTTGCTGTCGGCATTTCTATAACAATATTTTCTGTTTGTCATGGCTGCCATCTACAATGATTAAACATGTCATCACTGGTGGGACTTCATTGGTCAAATAGCTTCCGAAATAATATTTACAGTGTAATGAAGTTATTAGGGAAAATACAGAAGAATGGTAAAAGTATTGTAGAAATATATGAGGTGGAGATTGGAGATTTTAAACACTATTCAGTGTTACATAGTCTTTTCTGCTAACTGTTCTTAATGTAAAGCGGACATAAATTAAGAGTCTGCATCCTTTATATTCCCAGCATCATAACACTTCATGCAATTGTTAACAGGCTATTCATGATTTCCACTTCCACAAAAATGCAGTTCTTGGCAAGGCCAGTACTGTCCCCCATGCAAATCTTCTCTTCTATGGCTAGGAATTTGAGGTGCAGTCAGTTATGAAGGAGAAAACAATGTGAGATGTAAAAAAATTAATTTATTAGATATCAATAAACTTTGAAACATTTTTTAATCTCACATACTGCATTTATCCATGATGGAGGTGCGTGCAGAATCATACATAATTAGAACAATGAGACATACATCAAACTCACTCAATACCTGAATAGGAAAAATAGAGTCTGGAATTCATAACGCAGAATAACTTGAGTTTGTGATCATATGGCAAAGCACAAAACAATCAACTCAAGAAGCTCATCACAGAATCTTAGCATAATTATGGCATGATCAGTGAACTGTAAGGACTAACCATGACTTAATTAACATCATTGAAGGAGGTAACCTTAATGACAGACCCCTGTATGTAGCATTGAAGATGAATGGACTAACTTGGAATCAAACGTCTTTACCACATGATCTTTTCTTCACAACAAGGAAATTGCTAGTAGAAGAAACCCTTCTGTGTATAGTAAAGGTCCTTAAATTGGCTATTAGCTCTGTGACAGCCTGAGCTGATGCAGTAGGCCTGAGATATCCTGCCACTGCTGTAAGCAACATAGCTGGCGGGAGAGCTGAAGGGTTCTTCTTTTGGAGCTTGTCCCACCTTTCAGGAAGGAAAAAAATCTTGCCTAGGACTTATTTGAAAATCACTCCCTATGAACTAGAGATGCTGAAAGGGAATTATCTTGATTCAATCAACTTCTTTATGTTGATCAGCCATCTTAACTGACAAAGCATAATCTTGCCTGGGCCATCTGTCAGATAGGGATGCATGGGTTTGAATACAGTCACTGAATGAAATTTGGTGTTGTTGGTTGTGGGTCTATACATGTTCTGATTTAATGATTTTGACCTTCATATAATTGTTTATGTGACATTGAATAGTGTTTAACATATCAAATTTTATTAGAAGCTCATAATTTTCTGCAACACATGTCACATGTAAGGCTCACAGCGAGTTCATGTTAAATATACTAAACTCTTTCTGGAACTACAAATTCTTTTTCAGAGAGATCGTCCTTGGGGTACATATTATGCATTTTCCGGCTGAAAAATGTCCTGTGACAGTTGTATCAATGTTTTTTGAATAAAAAGATTGAACAATAAATAAACTCTTTTATTTATTATACGGACCCTACCTCACGGAGTTACCTCCCTTAGCGCATGCACACCAACTGGGTAGGCTCCTAGACCCGTATCATCATTCCTTCTGCTGTCACTGCCGTGAACAGACGTGTTTTGTAATAGAACGCACTTCATGAGCCGGACAGCGCTGAAAGCTAATAAGAAAGCTATGTCTGAGACACCACCTGTATGTATGGTCTTTATTTGCCTAAAACAAGGAACAGTAAAGCTTTACAGTTGGTTGTTTCATAATTGTGACTTTGTATTAATACTAAATACGCGAACTTTCCCGTGGTTTACGCACGTGTTGCTCTGCCATGGCGGGAAGTTTAGCGTGCCATGTGGTCGTAATATTGCGTATTAAAACCAACTATTACTTTCCGTGGTAACTTTCCCGTATTTTTCAATGTTTTCTACGTGTTTATATGCTGCTGGCCGCCGTTAGCTACATGCTTGCGTGTTTGCTTTCAGGCCTTTTCCTCCTGTTCGGTCTGTGGGCAAAGTATCCCACGGGCCGACAGGCATACGGAGTGTGTGGCATGTCTTGAAAAGACGGGACACGATGCCGACACTTGCCAGATATGTCTTGGGTTCTCCCCCCGGGCCCAGAAGAGGCGGGCGGCCGACACCCTCTTTTACCGAGAGATGCGTGAGGCGGGTGGGGAACTGACGCAGGTTCCCCCGTCCAAGGCTAAAAAGCCGTCCAAAAAAGGGAAAAAATCCCGTGGCCAGACCCCCTCTCCTGCCACTTCAAGTGGTTTTGACATGTCGGTAATGGAATCTCTGTTTCAGCAGCATATGGACTCCGTAAAGTCCCTCGTTCGTGAGTCGGTTGGAGGTCTCCGGCAGGAGTTCCTCGCCCACTCCGGCCGGGGGGCGGAGAGTCCGGGGGTGGGATCGCCGGGCTCGGCTCGATCCCTCAGCCTTGAGGCGTCTGTAGATCCGTTGCCTCTGGCTTCGGATCCGGACGCCTCGGCTGCTCCGGAGAGGGAGGTGCTCCCAGTCCCCCTCTCGGAGTTAGCGCAGGGACCGTTGAGTATTCCTGGTATTCCGGTCCTTGCGCACACCCGCCCCATGAGAGCGGAGGCACCAGTTCTGCCTGGCCTGCCTCCAGCGTCGGGACCCGGGGTCCACGACGCCGGCTGGCACTGACGTGGAGCTGTCTGTCTGTTCTTCCCTCCCTGTGGTTCCTAGCGCTTAGGCAGTCCACCGGGTCGGGGTTAGGGTCCTCTCACGGGAGGAGACCCAGCCTCCTGACTTCGGGCTCGAGCCGAGTCAATGGAGCTTGGGGAGGTTGAGGAGCATGACGGCGGCTTCCGTTTGCCGCCGCTAACGGGGAGGTCCGGCAGAGAATTGCCGAGGGCTACCCCAGGCCGCGGTGCCTGCTGGTTGCGTGGACTCGACTGAGTTCAGCTTGCCAGGCGCGGCGTTTGCTCCTGAGGCAACCCTCGCAGACACAGCTCCGCATTCTGCCTTCGCTGGTCTCCGGGCGTGGTCGATCCCCTCTTGTCTGCGCCGAAGTACGGTTTGACTTACCGGATCTCGCGGCGGCGCTACCAGCTTGGGGAGGATTCCTGTTCGTTGTGCCAACCAGTAGACGAATGTGTGTTCACTTCCGTCGCCCTAGGGGAGGCTCGGCTTCCTCCGAGCAGCTCCGCTGCTGCTCGGCAAGGGCCGCCACCACCTTTTGCCCTGCGGCGCCTCTGCGGCACACGCACCGACCTACGAGGAGGTCTACCGGAACGCCATGCAGCAGGTCGCGGTGGTGGTCCATGAGGCCTACCTCCCTCGATTCAGAGGTCGGCCCTGGAGGCGGAGGGGCATGCTGGCGACGTTTAGCGCGTAATCGCGTGCTGCTCCGCCAGCTTTCGAGTACAGGCCCACCTCAGCGCCGACTCTTTGCGGTCTGCTGCGTCGACGGTGATGTGCGCCAGTCATGGGGATGCGCGCAGGCTGTGGCTGTCGACGTCTAGGTACTCGGCAGCAACACAGCAGACCTTGCTGGCCCTCCCTTTCCGCCTGGGGAGCCACCTCTTCCAGGGGCCCAGCAGGTCATACGGAGGCTGCCGCTGCAGCTACCTCCTTCAAGGACTCTAAGGCCTTGTTGGAGCACCCGCTGGGTGTCTTCGGCCTCGGCTCCCGTGCCACCTTCCTCCGCCGGGGTGCAGCCTACACCGAAGTCTGCCGGGCAGCCGGCCGCTTGGTAGGTAGGCGGAGGAACAGGTCCGCCAAGGGTAGGGGCAAGGAGCAGTCCTCGACTAGCTCCCAGCCTGCTGGCGCTGTGGCGAGGTCTGCCCGACCTCCCGCTAACCCATCAGGCTGCCACTCGCCGCGGTGTCACGCTTCCAGTCAGCTCCGGGCTTACTCGGGTCTACACGGCGCTCCTACCCCATATCCCAGTGGGAGGCAGCCTCTCTCTATTCCTGCCGGAATGGGAGAAGGCTACCAACAACGCTTTGGGTGCCGCCACGGTCAGCATAGGCCATCTCCCACTGTGGGCGAGGTCCGCCCGACTTCACCCGGCATACGACCGCACCGGTGCCGTCATGTCAAGCCAGGGCGACATATTGGCGCGACGGTTCAGGCTCTGCTGGACAAGTCCGCCAATGGAGTTTATTCCACCGGGAGAGGAACAGGCGGGATTTTATTCCACGCATTCCTCGTCTCCGAAGAAAGACGGCGGGTTCCGTCCGATTCTCAACCTCAAGGGGTTGAATCGCGATGCTCGAAGTACCATCCTTCAAGATGGAGACACTGCGCCGGTGATCTCATCTGTTCAGCCCGGGCGATTGGCTCACGCCAATCGACCTAAAGGATGCGCGATTCTGCATGTACTCCATACATCCATCGCTCAAGCAGTACCTTCGGTTCTCTTACGACGGGATGTATTACCAATTCAGGGTGCTCCTTCGGCATATCGACTGCCCCAAGGGTGTTCACCAAGCTCATGTTAGTCCCAGCTACCCTAGCTCGCCGCCAAGGAAAGGCGTTGTTACCCTTACCTCGACGACTGGTTGCTCGGAGCACTAACACAGCCAGCGAGTCAAGATGCTACTCACACAGTGATAGACATTCTAACTTCGACTGGGGTGGATCATCAACCTCAAAGAAATCCGACCTGGTACCCACCCAGGACTTGGTTTTTCTTGAGCGCGATTCAAACGAACAAGGATCTCGTTTCCTTGTCGCCCGACCGGTCACCAGAGTTCGGGAGATGGTATCTTCATTCCTCTCCCAGCCCCAGGCACCAGCACGGACTTGGCTCCGCTCTACTGGGCCATATGGCGGCGGCGATCTCTGTAGTGTGGCGGGCGCCGTTGAGGATGCGCGCCCCATACAGCAAGCTTTGCCTCGGCTGTGGACTCACACGAGGATCTGGAGCGCAGTCTCACAGTCCCCGAGTGGTTGACACCTCACCTTCAGTGGTGGACAAATGTCGGGAATCTCACCAGGGGATCCCTTGGAAATCCTGGCGCCAGCTCTCACAGTTCAGACCGATGCGTCGCCTCTCACGGGCTGGGGTGTTCTGGGCAGTCTGTCGGCTTCCGGACTCTGGTCCGGTCAAGCCCACCTTCACATCAACGTGTTGGAACTGAGAGCTGTGCGGTTGGTATTCGAGCGCTTCAGAGAGCATGTCCGTGGCAGGTAGTCCGTCTTCAGTTAGACAACCAGGCGGCCATGTCGTACATCCTGAAGCAGGGAGGCACGGTGTCCCCAGCGCCCTCCGGAAGCGTGGGACTTTCTCCCTCTGGTGCGCACCACCACGCATTGTCAGGTACTCCCTGTTTATCTCCGGGCTGGAGAACGTCGCGAGCAGATGCGCTCGCGGATCCTGGCCCCGCGACGAAGTGGGGATGCTCGACTGGCAGATATTCACAGTAATCTCCCAGTTGTACGGGTCGCTCGAGGTGGATCTGTTTGCGTCCGGGCGGGACGCATCAGACACCCTTGTTCTGCTCGGATACCGGACCCAGGGGCGCTGGCGCCCGGCGCCTTCCTGCTGGATTGGACGGGCAAAGTGCTCTGGGCCTTCCGCCGCTACCACTCATTCCCCGTGTCCTTTCACAGCTGTCCACCCAGCCAGCTCGGGCTACTTGTGCTACTGGCACCGCTTTGGCGTCCACAGAGCTGGTTTCCGGTAATTTCAGGTTTCTGGCTCAGCCTCCTGTTCTATTACCTTTGCGACCGGACATTCTCACTCAGAACGGAGTGCCCCACCCAAATCCACGGATTCAGTGGGTGGCTTGGCCTCTGTCAGGTCTAACCTCGAGGCACGCTGAATTCCTGCAGCAGTTGCAGACACAATTCTGGCTTCGGTGCGGATTCGACAAACGCTCAGTAATGCGAGGATAGGTGGTCCCGCTATGCGCTGGTGTTCAGATAAGGGATTGCAGATCCCTTTTCTGGCGGATTTAGTCCGGTATTGGAGTTTTTGCAAGCTCGTTTGGAAGAAGGCCTGGCGGCCGACCATTCGCTGCTACTCCACCGCTATTTCCACTTTTCACACCCCTGTCGATGGTGCTCTTCTGGGGAAGCACCCTCGTTGACAGCGCTTCGCTGGCTGAACGGATTCGACCTGCTGTCAGGCTTAAACCAGTCCACCTTGGGATTTGTCGATCGTGCTTGATTGGCTGTCCGTCCCACTTTCACACCTATCAGCTATTTCCATTCAGTTGTTGACCTGGAAAGCTGTTTTCTCTGGTGGCGGTAACATCTCCGGTCGTAGGGGTCGGGCGACATTTACATGCTATGTCGTCCGACCCGGCGCTGACTGTGTTTCACGGATCGCGTGTCAGTATTCGCCTCCCAGATACTTTTTACACGACCGGGTCGATCACGCTTTCCATGTGACAGCTCCTATCGAACTTCCTACTCTTACCCAGCCTTCCACATCGGGACCACTCCTACGAAAGCACTCACCGCTGGATGTCCGTAGAAGACGCTCAAAGTCTATATCAAACGAACGCAGGGGATCCGTCACGGGTACCCAGCTGTTCTGTTGTTACGGTGGCGGAAGGCTGGTGTGCCAGCGAAGCAAGCAGACTTTGTCTCGCTGGCTAGTCTCGTATTTGTGCCGCTTATCAGGCTAAGGGCGCCTCCCCTGAGGGGTTGAAGGCTCACCGGTCAGGGCAGTAGCCGCCTCAAAAGCTTTTGCATCGGCACTCCCCATTGAAGAGAGATCTGCTCCGCCGCTATTTGGAGCCGCTACACGTTTATATCGGCATTATCAGCTCGACACGCATTCCCGTAATCGCGGCGAAGCTTGGTCAGTACTGTTCTTCTCCAGTGGACAGTGTCCTGCCACCCCTGACCGAAAGTGAGTCTTGGTTTATTGGTTTGTTTTGGACGCTACTGTACAATATTTCCATTATTGACATGTCTGCTACTGTGAGCTCACTCAGAGAACCTGTACCCCTTCGATTCTCTACGGAGTTACTATATCGTTAGTGAGTGGTATTTTGCATTCCCCCTCGGTGCTCTCATGTAGCCACTTAGTGGGTGGGGATTTATTGACATTCGCACTACGTACGTCTCATTATGCTAAATGGAGGTCGCCTTTGAGCACAATTCCTCCCCGTCAGTTCCCCTCCCATAATGCCTCGCTGAAGCTAACTGGGGTCAAGTGACAGGTGAGTGTTATGGCGCTCTGGGTTCAATTTTTTTCCTGGTACGATCGCTATATTTGTGTGTGCTTGGACAGAATTCCCTCCTCCCTGGCCTCCGGTCTTTGGGAGTCTGTGTTTATGCATAATATGTACCCCAAGGGACGATCTCTATGAAAAGAATTAACCAAACCTGCAGAGGTTTTCACCCTTTGAAGAGAGTCGCCCTGAAGGGCCTCAGGCCTCCTCTCGCAATTCTGTTCACTGATAAGAATTCAGCAGAAGGAATGATGATACGGGTCTAGGAGCCTACCCAGTTGGTTCGCATACGCTAAGGGAGGTAACTCCGTGAGGTAGGGTCCGTATAATAAATAAAAGAGTTTATTTATTGTTCAATCTTTTTATTCAAAAAACATTGATACAACTGTCACAGGACATTTTTCAGCCGGAAAATGCATAATATGTACCCCAAGGACGACTCTCTTCAAAGAATTGAAAACCTCTGCAGGTTTGGTTAAATTTCAATGTGAGTGCTATGACTGTTTCTGTTATTAGACGTGCCGCTTCACAGTGCCTGGAGAATAAGATCATACCAATATTAGCTGGAGTTGTGGCATTCCTAGACACCAACAGAAATCTTGACTTGTGTTTACCAGAAGAAGCACCATGGAAGAGAAGACTTTGGCTTGCCCTGCTTGACAATACAAAAGTATGTTACTACCAGTGTAAAAACATTATTGCCCCAGAGAATCAACACCGCCAGGGTGAAGTTGTGCCACATCATTTGGGAGTCAACAAACAGGTTTTTGCTGTGCATATGCCATTTTTCTGGCTTCTCTTTCAAGACATAAGAAATGCCATTGCAGAGGCAGAGAATACAGAGCGGTCAGTGGATGAAGGTAGATCAATCACTCATTTCTGTTAAGCACATTTGATCATATTTATGTTTAATTCACATTATGTTCGTAGCCTGATTTGTATTTAATTTACAGTAGGTGACATGTCACATCATCTTCAGAGACGTTATTTGAAAGACTAATGTTAAGTTAAGTAATTTGTGTGCATCAGATGACCCATTTCCAGAGTTTTACAGAAACTTGTGTTTAAATAACTCTTTCTGCATTCCTGATATGACTTGAACTGATTTCCCTCTGATTCCTCTTGGAATTTCAGATTCCACTGAGTTATTGACCTGTGTAAGTGACCTCATTAGCAGAACTGCATTTGGGGAAGTGCTTTCATCAGTTGTTGATGAAGAGGAGAAAACCTTTGTGTTCAAAGCATATCTCAGAGATTTTCTACATACGATGTATCCTGGGAGTATGGATGTGTGTGAGGTAGGCATTGTAGTTTACTGTCTCCCTGCTCATGAGAACCATTGTGTATTTTTCTCCTCATCTGTTTCCTGAATGCACAATGACATTTAGAAAGTGATCAGATGTAACACATATTATATTTAGGATTACAGTTTCTCAGTAAAATACAGATTCTAGTGCCTTTTGTTGGGTTGAGTCCCATCCAAAATTCAGACCCATACTCTCAGAGTCAGGTACCTATTAGAACCTAACTCTGAGTGTGTGGGTTCAAATCTCTGATGGGACCCAACAAAAAGTACAAGAATCTGTACTTTACTGAGAAAGTGTAATCCCAAATGTGTTTCATCTGTTTCCTGTATGTTAATCTGGTGTGTAGATCCCCAAACTTCCCTTAATAAGGAGAGAAATAGTTTGTATTTGATGTCAAGCTTGATAACCTACAAATGTAACTGTGCTAAATAGAATTCTGAAATGAATGCACAGTTTCTTGTGACACAATAGATATGTTGTCACAGTTTGGTATAGAAAAATGCCAAATCTCCTTTACTTTAATGGAAATTCTCATTAACTAAAAACATTTTGAAATACTACAAGTAATATACATATTGACATTGCCTCAAAGTTTATGTCCACTCTCCTTACAGACAGTAGCCCAGTCTCATGTCAACTGAGTCAACACATATGCATATTAAAAAAATGATACTGATGTGAGTTTTCAAGCTTTTTAAACAGTTTGAAATGAATGTAAAACTATATAACCAGGTGAGCTTCCTCTCTCTTTATATATATCTACCTTTATTCATCTAGATATTAAGTAGTGCCCTCGAGAATGCAGCAAGGCAGACAGACAGAGACCTGTGCAACCTGGGTGTGATACAGGCTATTACCTACATCCATGTTATCCACTCTGCTGCCAAAGAGAGGCTACAGCTCTTCCTGGAAGTGGTCCAGATCTGGCCGGAAGTTGTGACTGCTGTCGCTGAGTTGAAGGAGAGAGTAGGGGGAAACCCACTGCTCACAGAAAACGAGATGGTTGGATTTTGTTGTTGTTGTTTGTTTTTTTGGTAAAGCTTCAATGTACCAGCTCTGTCATGGGGCCTGTAAATGAATATAATTCCTTTGAAAAGCCTACCTCTATTGCATCATAAGCACAATTCCTGCAAATAGGTTAAAATCACGCTGAAAGAATCCTTACATTTTCAACAGAACATCCCTTTCTCTATCTACCATCCCAACCAGTTGTCATGTTAATAACTTTTTTCTTGAGTGTGTGAAATTTAAATGTGAAATGTGAAATTTCTGGATCTGGTCTTTCACACATTTCTGATTAATACTCTAAGTTAATCGCTAAAGTTGGTGATAGCTATGTTGATTCTTGTTCAAGTACACATAGGTAAGATTTGGTAAAGGAGCATGGACTCCATCCCAATGCCAGCCTCCCTGAGTTGCAGCAATGCAGTGACAGTTCTGCATGTGACTTTCTGACCCTGATTGCCAACAATATCTCTGTTTCACTGAAAACTTGAGGAAATAGGAGTTTAACATGGTGATTTACTTGGGACGTCATGTCAAGCTCATCATCATTACATGGTTATACAGAAAACTTTCTGGGACAAGGATCAGTTCCAACAAAATGCAATGTTCTTCCGACAGCTGCTGTCTTACCTAGATTTTCTTGGTCATCTAAATAAGTTGGGAGTTTTTTAAATGTATGCAGGACATTGTTTAAACTGGGGCCAGGTCCCATTGAGTAAGGATATTATTATGATAAGGGTCTTGGGTCCAAGTGATGGTTCCGGTGAAACCCCTTTTCTAACTGGCGTGCTGGTCTGCTAGGGGGGATTAACTCAGCAAAGAGTCCGAATCTCAAGAAGCTAATCACAATTTAATTTACAAGAATGGAATAACATGGGGTGGCCACAGAGAGTTGGTACAACACTCTGGGCTGAGGACGATGGCTGTCAGTTGTTATAGGGACTAATTCAGGACAGCCATCTCCAAATATTTAAAAAGTAAAAAAACTATGTAGTCAAGACATGTGAGACTTTATTGTAATATATATATGATGCTAACCTGTATTCTTAATCACTACTGTACATCCTTATTACTACCGCATTGTACATTGAGTTGTCAGCCCATTAATTATTGTATAAGACATTTATAACCTCAATTGTTAATCTCCCTTGGCCGTGTCTGCCATCACATCAACTGGTCAAGGAAGTGCTATTGTTTTTCTATCTGTCAATTGTTGAGTCATCGCCTGTCCATTGTTGTCAAAAACTGTATATATACTTAGTATGCTCACATCTATACGGGTGAAAGAGTACGAGTCCGGTATTAATAAGGATGTACAGTAGTGATGAAGAATAATATTCTCAGACCCCCAGAGGACCTGTACTTGAGACTCCAGATGAAGATCATTGAAGCTGTCAGTTACCCCTTCCAATGTCTTTGGTGGTGGATCTTGGGTTTTCTCTTTGAGATCTCACTTGCACAGGACATCTTCAGCTCTGCTTTCATCAAACTTATAAAAACTTTCAGGAGTCATAACATGCAATACAAGAAAGAAGGTGTGGTTCCCACCCTTGTCTGAAGGTACTTGCATGAGATGTTTATCTAATTACTGATATGGATGGTTGTGATTGGCGTTGATGTCTTTTGTAAATATAGGTGTGATGTTAGCAAGATTGCAGGTGTTAGTGGCTATGGTGGTGTAACAGAGGCAGTATTCATAGAATTATACACATTGCTAACTATCGTCTCTGACCTGACAACATAGTAATTGAGGTTTTGAGCAGTGTACCATACCGTTTGGGTCCATTTAGTAGAATGTTATTGTCAAGGTCACAGTGACACTTTGAAGATTTCAGCATGTTAACCTGCTTGTTAAGATTGTCAGCAAGATATCTCAAGAACGGTTCATTGAATTTTCTTCAAGACTTCTCTTGAATGTTTTTAGATAAGCAATTTCTTTATTACTATTTTTGCATATTTCATACACCATGACATTCATGTCAAGGTCAAAATGAGTCTTGAAAATATTTGTGTGTTTGAACAACTACAAAGCAAGATATCAAGAGAGGTTGGTCATGTTTTTGTTGACATTTAACTTCATCCTGAACTACGACCTTCACTTTCATTACTTTTTATGTTTGATTTGATATTTTGTGGGGGTGGGGGATTATGTCACCTTAGTGACTGCTTGTTTCTTAAATTAGGCCTGTTTTTAAACTTTTTTTTTCATCTGGTGGTGATATTAAAAGCAATAACATCAATATGAGTTATGTCTATTTTACCAATAACTCAAGGTATGTTTATTTATAGCTTTGTCTCAAAAGGGAAAGTTCTGAAACTTTAGGGGCATGTCTAGCACCATAGTAAGACTTATATGTGACAATTAAATTAACCTTTTGACAATAATTTTTAACATCATGCTTTTTTTTTCATGATAATTCTGATATTCAATTCTGAGATTATGTGAAGTTGCACACTAGACCTCATTCATGCCAGAAAAAGAATATTGTAACTGTTTCAGAATTGTCTTGTCTGGAACAAACAGTTCAGAAAAATAGAATTTTCTTGATAAATTTAAAATCATAACCAGCAATATTACACAGCTGATAGATATGAAAAACTTGCAACACTTGCATTACTTGGCCTCTGAAGGTCTTTTGCCATATTACTTTAAGGTTGCCCACTGCTTTTTTTTTAGAATACAATTCTCACTCTGTGAAAACTGAAAAAAACAACCATTGTGTCATTTCAGATGTGGATGGATGCGGGTAATGGTGATCAAACTGTTCTTGGAGAGTTTCTCAAGCAACAAGAAGGTTCAACTGGAATCACGATGCATGCCGCTGTGGACAGTGAGTATCTTCATAGATGAATTGAGGTATTTTTATTCCTTAAGATCAAGTTGGATGGGGATGCAGGAATGGATGCTATCCCTCCGTCCTTCTTCTTACCATCATATGTCATTTCCAGAAATTGTTCAATATCTTATTATGACAAATTGCATTTGTATCAGACACATGCTAAACTGATGTATTTTGATGTTTGTATATTTTTAAAAATATTTTCCGTGTCCTTGTTAACTGGACTTAAAATAAAATACAGATGAAATCAGGCCCTGATTTCTCGAAACAAACTTAAGTCTTAGTTTCGACTTAAGTTAGAGTTTTTACTCAAATTTGAGAAAATGCATTTCCCAGAATGAACTAAAATCGATATTAAACTCAAACATAGTAGACGATTTGAGTTTGGTGGATAGATTACTTAAGTTATTTGGGCTTTTTTATTTAAAAAATGCAGTTGAGTTAAAAATTCAGCTGTTTCAAATTATACCAACTCAGTTTGAAATTTGAGTAAAAACTTAAGTTTGTTTCGAGGAAATCGGGGCCAGATGTTTTTGTTTCTTTATTATACTTAGTGCATAGTGGGGCTTCAAGTCAATTTCACAAACTATTGATGTTACATGAATAAAACCGTCCTTCTTAATTAATGTTAGAAATACTTGTCAAGACAAACACTGCAGTGTTTGTTTTTCTCTTCTGGTGTTATACTTCCTTACTCTATAGTGGTAGTTGTTTGTGTACCATATGTTATACTTGGGATTACACTTTCTCAGTAAAGGACAGATTCTTAAACTATTTCAGGGTTGAGTCCCATCTGGCACACTGTCAGTGAAATATAGCCCACTCAGTCACCAGTTTCAATAGATATCGTCATAATCAACACACCACTGTGTCTTACTTTAAAGTACAAAATTGAATTAACATCACTGAACATGTATCACGACTAATTATTCTTTCTGTCTGCAGTCTAAATTTAGACAACGTTGTTCCTTTCAGATGCTTACTGAAAATGCAGACCTTAAGAAAATGGATTCACTTAAAAAGATTGAGCTGTTCCTGAAGAGTGTAAACAAAAATGTTGTCAAAAAACTCTCTGGGTAAGCTTGTTATTGTAATTGCTGCTTTTTTTTGTCTAAGTATCCACAGAAGCTCCAATGAGGCATTCAGCCACCATCAACAGGTTTCTACATTTCTACATGTTTGGTAACTTCAAGAGATCACAAATTCCTTTTTGTTGATGCTAATGTTTCAATCAAGTAACTAATATGTCTTGAAGTCAACTGGCATATTATCATCTCTAATTTGAATAGGTATTTCATCATCTACTGTTAATGTACTTTGGGTACTCAAGCACAAATCATATTTCTTTGTATCATATTTGTTGTTATGGAAAATATTTTTACTGAACATCTCCCAGGAACCTTCATGCTCAGATTGGGTCACATTAACAATCAGAAATTTTACTCTGAAAGGATATCACTATACATCTGCCTGCATGAAGGTATAAGACACTTTTATCTGAGTTCACATTAGTTGAACCAGGTGTGAACTTGACTTCCCAATCAAAATACAACTTTTTCGCACATGACTTTCAAAATCTGCATCATGACAGATGGTATTATTTTGTTGTGTAAGTATTGTATCTTCAAAATATTGTACTACTGACCATGCTCGGCTCCATCAATTATTGTGATGAAAAGTGTAAGTGTGCTTTTTGAAACATTTTAAAGTCACTTGCAAAACTTTAATGTCTGTATCGGTAAGCATGATAAATGCTTACATATTTTACAGAAATTTATATGTGTATGTTTCAATGATATTTTTAGAAAAATAGGTTCTTGCAGTCATTGTGAATCTGAGTTTGAAGCCCCACCAGTAGAGCTTCCCTGCAAGGACAAGATCTGCCTCCGATGCTTCAATGAAACCCAAGTTACAAGAGATCTGATTTGCCCTAAATGTCATACTGCTTTCCCAGAAACTTTCACACCAGGCAGTGGACCTTCACAACAAGTGTAAGTGACTTTTCCTGATAGTTTAAAAGCAAAGATAGTAATGACATATTCCATTAAGAACACCATATAAGTAACATTTTTGTTTGTGAATATGAATTCCTTATCCATGAGGCAACAGTAACGTGTAAGTTCTCTAACTAAAAGCACAACCATACTTTTGACATAGACACAATACCCTTTCTAAGAACAAATTTGAAAAATAATTAAGTAACCTTTGTAGTATGCATTTGTAACAACTTTCTTCTCAAGTACCATAAGTGTGTCTCCAAACCATTACCAAGTGTGTTCTATCATTTTCATATGTAGCAAACATTGATTTTATAATCATAACATTTGAATTTTGCAGGGAAATGTTCACAGAGTACCAAGAGTATCTGAAGTGCTGTAACAGCTTTCTCATGTCTGTGGTGTCCAAGCTATGCTTTGGTGGAACTGAACCTCCCGAAAGTGATGTTATAGAGAGGATCTTCAGCTACATCACTCGCAGATATAGTCAGTCTGGAAGATTGCATACAAAAGAGATGTCTGTGTTTGATGACATGATTGATCCCACACCTGTGGTCAGATCCTTTCTTCTTAAGCTTCTCATACACAAAAGGTAGTGTTATCTGATCAGTTAAGTAAACTCAAATTTGTTCAAATGACGATCTTTGCCTCATGTTATCAACAGAGTTGGAAATCAATGAAAAACCGAGTGACTGAGATGTTTAGAATTATACTCAGAGCTTCAATGTACAAAGTCTACATTTCCCTTTTTCAAGAGTGCATATGAGCCTGTACATAGTATTCTAACTTCATTGAAAGTCCAGAGCTGCAGATAAATTTTGGGTCATTGAGTTATGTACTCGCGTGTGTTCATCTCAACTGGGTATCCTAATTGTCCTTTGAGTAACCAAATAAATTGTACCCACCTCTCTCAAACTCAATTGGGTATTTTGCTATTTTCCATTAAATTTAATCTATAAGAAAGTTTAAATGTTAATGTTTGTGATTTATATTTATTCTGTAATATGAGAAACTGTAAGAAAGACTCCAAGTTGCCAAGTTCCTAAAATAGAACTTCTCAATATTCCTCAGTTATTTTATCAATCCACCGGTACGAAAGCTAAGATTTGAAATTTTTGTGTGTACGCATGTAAGATCACATTTATTGAGTTTTTACAAAATTTCAAGCGTACTTGTACGCAATAGACTTAATAGGAATTGAGTTTTCCCATAAATATTTGCGTAATGTACGCAGATACGCAGCTTATCTGTACCTCTGAAAGTCCCATATTGTTTACATCTTAGCTTTTCAACCAAGGTTTCAAAAATTAACAGTAGACATCACTAAGTCTGGTGTATGTCAATCATTGCTCACTACACTGATCACAGAATTGTGTGGTCCAGACTCAGTTGTTTATGTCACATGACATGTGTATTAGTTGGTGCAGCATTAGGCAACAAAGAAACTCTTATATATTCATTAGTTTAATTCTTATCACTGTTGTTACTTTTAGAGCCTGTGGAATCTTCTAATTGAGACCGAAGATTCACTGACCTTTGGAATTTAACATGAATGTAACATTTACTAGGTTTTATCATCCAGGAGTATATTTGAAACTACATTTATTGTCTTTGTCTTCAGTGAGGAAATGGTACAAAACTATCTCCAGAACTTCTTTCATGATGCCAAAGCCATATGCCAACAAGGAAAAGAAGAGATGCCCCTTGACACATTAGATGAGATTGTTCAGTTCAGCCTGCTTGTTATACAATGCTTAGAGGTAATTTGTGAAAAATAGGCCCAGTCATAAGTATAAGGGGGCTAGGGTAGAAATCAGCATATATACATGCAAGTTTGTGTACATAATAACAAACTTAGATATATAGGGTTATCTATTGGTTTCAAACCGTTTTCACCTCAGTCCAGTACAAGCTAAAAATGGAAGATAGAATGTTATATTTTCATATGTGGCACACACTCTCTGTTCTTGTTTTCAAGGAGTTGTGTGTTAAGATGTTAATTTCCTGGTGAGAATATTTGTTAATTGGATGTTTAGAGAATACTTGTGTCTCTCTTATTATACAACTCACCTGAGTGAAAGTCAAGGGAGCTTATGTCATGGCCTCCTTGCCCAGCAGTGTCTATGAACATCTTCTACTATAGACCACTGCACCAATGAAGCTGAAACTTCATGTGGAAAATGTAGAAGTGATGCAAGATGTGGATGTCAGCATGCCTTCTCTTTTTCTGTAATGTGTTAAATCTAAACCTAGAGTTTTCGTTTTCACTTGGGCCATACTGAAAGCCTAAACTTCTTATTTTTCCTTATCCTGACTCATGCTCTTTTGCTTGTCTTCTTCTTCTTGCGAACACAGTGGAACACTTGTATCTCCCAATTGAAGCTCCCTTCAATGTAAAATCACTAATTAGTACTCACCAAGAGTTATCTCCATCCCACTCCTTTGCGCGGGAACGAGGGCGCCACTTCCCGCCACATGCCTCACTCTCTCCTTCTTCGCCCAGTGAGCAGGAATATGAGAGCGCCTGTGTCTCCCTACACATTATATCCTTTGTTTATTCTTAGTTATTTACCTCTCATAGACTTCTATAGAGGTGTAGCTAGTATCCTTCAACATAATGCATTGATATTTATTCGTGTTTCTACTGTTTTATTCACGGGACTCCGTGTTTGTTCAGATAGATTGCGTTGATGAAAATCTGCACTATTTGTAAATTACGTTTTTCTGCTGCTGACCTAGTTGTACTACGCCATGCTCTACTGTTTCACGTTGCAATTATTGTATTAATTTATCAAAATCTGCCTTTGATAAATATTTATTCTGGCGTCTTGAGACGCGCAGCAGATAGGTCACGTAAACGGATTTTAGCCATGGCTAATACACCAGAGCCCTTACCCTGTCAACTGTTGTCGGACGACCCCCTCCCGTCTGGTGTTCCGCTAGAGTTACCCTAGGGGGAGAGGCGTGGGACGCAGTCCGCTACCTCCAAGAAGCGACCTGCATCCCCGGACATCCCGTCGTCGCAGCCAAAGACTAGGAAGGCTTCCACGTCGTCACAACACAGACTCCGCACCCCCAGGGCTACATCCACGTCGCAGGGGAAATCATCGAAGTCCAGCAGTACTTTCTCAGCCGAGATTGTTCCCGTTGCAGAGTTGGGCCTGTTTGATGATGAAGATCCGATCATCATTCCAGATGTACGGCAGAAGAAGCGGCCAGTGTCGGCAACTGTAACATCAGCGCAGATTAACACACAGGCTGAGGCACCTACACTGATGTCAGAGAATCGTCCTGAGGGTCCCGTCGCTACCATCGTAGAGAAGGCAGCAACTACTTCAGCGCAGACCGTCCCAGACGACCTGATGAACCACATCATGAAAATGATGGAAGATCGCTACGGTCTTCGGAGGCCTTTAGAGCCACGGGCGACCCAGCCCACCCCCATACCTCCGTGTAGGGTGACCCAGCCCGTTTGCACGTCTCCGCGTAGGGCGACCCAGCCAGCTCGCTTAACGCCTCCACGAAGAACCCAGCCCGTGTATCTAAGCCTCCTCCGAAGGGCGACCCAGCCCGCCTGCACGGACCCCGATCCTAAGCAGTCACGGAAGGCTTCATGGAGGATGTCTGTATCACCTACATCGGACCTTGATGAAAGAGGACGTTCGCGAAGCAAGATCCTCTCATCCCATGATTCCGACTCAGACTCTCAACCTTCACGAAGGCCTTCACGAAGGTTAAGTGGCTCCAAGTCATCCTAATCTAGAAGATCATTAAAAGAGTCACCGAGAGCTTCACGAAGCTACCAGCGTTCGCCAAGGAACTCTCCGCGAAGGTCACCTTATAGACGCCACTCGTCAGTCCGTTCACCACATCATTCTACTCGCCGATCTCCTTATCGATCGCCTCATCGATCACCTTGTCGATCCACGTACAGATCATCAAGGACTCCACCTCAGTTACTACCGGAGGAGCATCAACACATTATCTGTGACCCGATGTCTGAAGATGAAGATGGTATCGTATTTTCCGACGCAGAAATAAGATATTGGATGGTGAATAGTCTGGAACTTTCATCCCCATCTAAGAACGAGAACTCAGCCCACACATATCTTATGAAGGAAGATGATGCTGACACAATCACCTTACCCCCAATTGACCCGATAGCAGCGGTACCAGCTAATCTGGATACAGCCTTTAGTAAAGCCACGAAATCACAGACACCTCATGTGCCGCATTTCAACGCTAACAAGTTTGCAGGATACACTATGGACTCCTTTTACAAGGCACAAGATATCGATGATAACTATAAGATGATCAGCGATGCCAAGTCCAAGACTTACAGAATAGATGACCGCAAGCTAGCCGAGATGGAAACCATATCAAGGAGGATGTTTTTTGGTCTGAACAGATCAAGAACAGTCAACGAAACTCTCCTCACGAAGTTCAGATACTCTACATCTGAGGATGATAGAATGATTTACTCGGCCCTCCTCATGCAGAAGAAGGACCAGCAGTTCCTTACGGATCACTTAACAGCACTATCTGCAGCTACTACTATGGCTCGTCGTCAAGGTCTCCTTGCCTCCTGTAATTGGGGTGATCACTTCACCGCATCACTCTACACAGCCCCGTGGTCTTCACCGTCCATCTTCGATGGTAACATAGACAAAGTCTCTAAAGAAATCTCTAAAGACTCAAGAGAGGTTCTCATGATAAAGTCTATGGATACGCTAGCAAGCGTCATCAGACAAACTTCGCAGAGGTACTCAGGCAAATCGAAGTTCTGCGGTCTACAAAGAGCTCGGGACAGGAAGATGGCTAGTGTAAGAGGAGCGAAAGAGTCTTTTCGCCGCCCAAACGGCAATTACAGAGGAGCATCGGGAAGAGGCAGATCATCCAGAGGCTCCCGCAATTATAAACGGTGAAGGACAGGTTCGGAACGACTGGAGTCTTCCACCCCCAGCCGTTCCAGTACAACCATCACAAGTGGGTGGACGCCTTCAACTGCACTGGGAAAACTGGGGATTCCTAGAGGATCCATATGTCTCCAACATCCTACAGCACGGATATCGCATACAACTACAGGCCATGCCTCCGCTGACAGTTACCCCTCCGAGGTTCGACTTCCAGGCTCTACAGTTACCAAAGTTAAGAGAAGCGGTATCAACGCTCCTAACCAAGCAGGCCATAGAAGTACTGGACCAAGTAAACATCGAACCAGGCTTCTACTCCCCAGTTTTCCTAGTGCCCAAGAAGAATTCCAAAGAAAGGTTTCATCTTATCTACAATATGAGCACGTTCAACAGAGACTATCTACGCAAACTGCCAGCGTTTCGCATGATACACTTACCGCAACTACGGCACTAAATTCGTCCCAGAGACTACATGGCCAGCATAGATCTGCAAGACGCATCTCTACACATCCCAATACATCCCGACTCCAGGAAATACCTTCGGTTTACACTAGACGGGCTGCATTACCAATGGAAAGTACTACCTTTCGGAATCTCATCCGCCCCCTGGTTATTCACAAGAGTGACGAAACCTATCGTCTCTTACCTACAACGTCAAGGACTACGCAGTGCATTCTACCTCGACGACGGGATACAAGTGGATCCAGATCCACAGCGTCTCAGACAACAGTTAAACTTCATCATCAAGCTACTAACACAGCTAGGATGGTTAGTAAATCTACTCAAGTCGGACCTAGAACCTATGCAAGATCTGCAATTTCTAGGCATTCGATTTCTCACGGCGCAGAATCGTATCATCGTACCGGAGGACCGATGGATCAAGATCCAACAGTTAATCCCTCAAGCCTTACTCTCTCCGCTACCACTATGACAATGGCAGAGCCTGTTGGGTCTACTCACGTCAGCTCAAGACAAGCTCAAGACAAGACAGGACGGCATCAGGGTTATGGAGCCAACAAGAGAGCAAACTACACATAAACTTGCTAGAAATGCAAGCAGTAGTAAACGCCATACATCATTGGAGCAACTTACTAAAGAATGCCAAATTGATGATTCACACAGACAATTCAACAGTGGCGTTTTATGTGAACAAACAAGGCTCAGCCAGGTTCCCGAACCTATTGACTCTATGTTTTCAATTGTTCGATCTAATCGACAATCTCAACATACATGTCAGAGCATGTCACATTCCAGGAGCAAAGAATGTAATAGCAGACGGTCTCTCTCGGCCACACCTACCATCGCCGACAGAATGGATGCTCCATACAGAGATATTCGCACAAATTATCAAGAAAATAGGAGCTCCACTAATAGACCTATTTGCCACTTGCTTCAACAATCAGCTGACAGCATTAGGTATCACCAGTCCCAGACCCACTAGCATGGGCAGCGGGCGCACTAAGCATATCGTGGGAAGGACTCAGCGTACATGTTCCGCCGCCAGCGTTAATCCCACAGGTGTTACAGAAAATCAAACAAACTTCGGGACCTCCAAATGATTTTGGTGGGGCCCTACTGACCAGCGAGGCGTGGTTTCCAACTCTTATTCAAGAAATCGGACAACCAATACTACAACTTCCAAAGCTCGAATCTACTAATGCATCCTCACACCAAACAAAGCGGGAAAGCCAGAAGCATTCCAACTTCAACGCATATGGACTGTATTAAAGTGTCTAAACAAGAGAGGTTATTCAGCCAGGCGTGAAAGCAGCCTTTACGTAACTCCACTTTAACCTGGCAATGCGATGACAAGTGGCACAGTTTTGAAATTTATGCTGCAAAGAAAGGATTTACAGCTAGATATGCTACACAACCACAAGTGGCTGACTACTTATGTTACCTACGACAGACTAAACGCGTCTAAAAGGCTCAACATTATCAACATATCTTGCAGCTTTAAGCTCCGTCCATAACTATGAGAGCGGGTGTCAAGTTGGCGAAGACCCCAGAGTTACTGGCCTTACTACGTGCATTCGATTGGAGGATCAGAAACAGAGATTTTAAGCGGCTCCAGCATGGGATCTAAATGTAGTGCTCCAACACCTCACAAGTGAGGCTTATGAACCACTGGAATCAACATCATTCAATTTCTGACACAGAAAACTTTGTTCCTGTTATCCCTAGCAACAGCAGCCAGGATGTCAGAGATTCCGCACTAGATTCTGAGAGAACATGCTTTGATGACAATCATAACATCGTGCATATGGGACTACGCTGGGATTACATCGCCAAGAACCAGTTGCCAGGTCAACCAGACAGATTATTCCACGTCCCAGCTCTCTCATCAATTCTCGGACCTCATGATACACTGGATCTATCATTATGCCCAGTCAGAGCACTGAAAATATATCTTCGACGATCCAAATCGAGTCGAAATAAACTCAGACGATTATTCATCCCTCTATCGGCAGCTACACAGACTGAAGTCACACGTACAACTATCTCGATATGGATCAGGACTGTCATACTACGTGCCATTCGTATTCCTAACAATTCAAACTGTATTTTCATAAATCAAATTCAGCTTACATAACTTGACATTCTAATGTTTTCAAAATTACCCTGAAGGTGTTATTGATGTCAGACAACCTGAAATCCCACAAGAATAGACACTACCAGAATAACTGTGTGTCAAAAAACCCAACAGTTTTGAGACCACAGGAAGTTGAAAATTTTGTCTGTCTTCCTTACAATTGTTTGAAAACTTAATCAGTTTTAATTGCAATGTAGTATTATTACATTATATTATTCTCAGGCATTGGAAATTGCTTACTTTGGCCATTCAGCATTCTTAACTGTCACAATTCCTTCAGTGTGACCCAAGAGTTCTCTGAAATAGTCAGCTGACATTTTCTCAGTCCCATCAATAAACACAGCAGATAAACATGATAGAGTCGGTAGAGAGGCTGGTGTTGAGGGGTTGTTGGAGGTTGTCAATTCTGTGGCGTAGTGCTTGAAGGGCTTCATCCCGAGGTACATTGGTGAATAGGTCCACAACGTCGTAGCTGATGAAATCAGCTATCTCTGACCACATCAAAGCCAACCCCAATCATCAAATAGAGTGGTCCGACATCACCATTCTCGCCAACAACCAAACGGACTTCACTAAACGCAAGCTCACAGAAGCCATTCACATCAAACGCCACAAGCCTACCATCAACCGTGACCAAGGATACTTCATTCCATCTGCTTATGATCCACTCCTCCACCAAGCCCAGTCTATTGTATAAACATCGCATCCATTGTATAAACATCTCATTGTAACTACATCTCTGGCTTCCATTCACTATCCTTTATGTACTTACTGGCTTCATCAGCTCACTGCTTAGCCAATCATGGCAATTATGTTGTTTCCTTTGTCTATTATGTTGTTTCATTGTTATATACAGTATATATATGCAGCTCCTACACTACATGTATCACTCTTGCTTGACAACGGTACAAGAATCTGTATCGAAACGTCGCACTACGAAAATAAAGAAGTTGTTATCCATAAAACTTGTTATATATTCTATGAAGTTTATGCTATTATATTATCAAGCTTAGTCTAGCTTAGTCTTAAGCATAGTATTCATGTTGTAAATACTTTATTTATGTTTATCGTAATATCTATATATTGTAGTAACCCATATATGGCAGCTGATAAGTTTAACAGCAGTAATTTATCAATTCAGTGCCTTTATGAAGTTCCCATAGTGGTTATTACAGTTATTACAGTTATCAAATCACTAATTATCTAAATCCAAAGTATTCTGTATTCCCACCTCCGTATCCGTAGGATTCTACAAGCAAAAGAGCATGAGTCAGGATAAGGAAAAATATGTAATTTTTTTGATAAAATTGATATTTTATACTTATCCTGAATCATGAGGTAAACCCTCCCATCCTCCCCACATAACACTTTGGATTTCCCTGAAAATTCAAGTGTTGGGCTCGCTATATAAGGAGAGAGTGAGGCATGTGGCGGGAAGTGGTGCCCTCGTTCCCTTGCAAAGGAGTGGGATGGAGATAACTCTTGGTGAGTACTAATTAGTGATTTTACATTGAAGGGAGCTTCAATTAGGGAGATACAAGTGTTCCACTGTGTTCGCAAGAAGAAAAAGACAAGCAAAAGAGCATGAGTCAGGATAAGTATACAATATCAATTTTATTCAGAAAATTACATATTTTCAACTCTTAGACATAAAACTTCTTCATACATGTAGTTGTAGTGGGATCAATACATATAGTTATTGTCTTGTGCAATATTGACCTGTATGATTTTTACCCTTTGTCACTGAGAGGTGATACTTATTTTTTTTTTTTCTTAGTTTATTATTGTTTAGTTTGTCATTGTTTATTTGGTTAATGCATAGTAGTGGCCCTCCGAACATAATAAGTGTGGACCTTAATATGACACTTGCACTTTGACCAGGCCATTCATATCTGGAAAATGCTCTTCCTTTCTTTATAAACATAGATTCCTACCAGGAAGGATATTATGTTTGATTCAAGATGTTCAAAGCTGATTTTCAATATAGCTGCATGGCAGTTGTAGTGAAGAAGCTATATATGGCAACTGATCAGCCATTTCTGCTAAAATATAATGTTATGCTATTCTGTTTGATCAAACTGCAAGTTTTGCTGAGAATATAACTGAAATGAATAAACTGATTGATAAATAATACAGGATCTATCATTTAATTGCTTGTTATATGTACAAAATCAAGCACCTTCTATTGAAGTCGAGATATTCTGTTTTGAAGTGTTCACTGTTTCTCTGTGTTTAGGCTTGAATGTCTCTCTTTACAGGACTTATACTATGAACATGGATCACAGACTAGGACCTCATCAGAAGAAATGCAGGCTGCAGGCCACAAACTGGCAGATGGGCGACGCTTTATCTTATATCTGGATTTGGACTTGAGAAAGATGTACACCATTGCCATGTGTAGATATGGCCTTTCAGTAACAGCCAAATACCTGCATGCTGTGTTTATTGATGGGACTGAGAAAATGTCAGCTGACTATTTCAGAGAACTCTTGGGTCACACTGAAGGAATTGTGACAGTTAAGAATGCTGAATGGCCAAAGTAAGCAATTTCCAATGCCTGAGAATAATATAATGTAATAATACTACATTGCAATTAAAACTGATTAAGTTTTCAAACAATTGTAAGGAAGACAGACAAAATTTTCAACTTCCTGTGGTCTCAAAACTGTTGGGTTATTCTGGTAGTGTCTATTCTTGTGGGATTTCAGGTTGTCTGACATCAATAACACCTTCAGGGTAATTTTGAAAACATTAGAATGTCAAGTTATGTAAGCTGAATTTGATTTATGAAAATACAGTTTGAATTGTTAGGAATACGAATGGATATCAGGTAAATTTAGTTTTGAATTCACTCTGAAAGACTGGCCAATTAAGATCATATAGCAATAACTATGACAAATTATCTGTCAAATTTAGTAATTTATGGCATATGCATTCATTCTCTGGCAGTTAAGATTTGCTTCAAGATGACATCAACAGTAGTTTGGTTGTGGTTTGTGTAAGTAATGGTGAGGTACCCTAGTCAGAATTTGACAAGATATGATGATGATGATGATGATGATGATGATGATGAGGTGAACTATGGTGATTGTATCTTTTGCAGGAAGTTTTTGGTGAAGCAGATATGTCGCGAATTTGGGACTGACAGCTATCATGCTATCTGTGATACTGGCAAGGTGCCATGGTTGGCACTGGATGTTACAGATCAGGTGACTTCTTAAGTTTACTCTCCAAAAACTTTTGACATTATTTTCTGTACAATTTTGTATGTGGAGCAATATAAACATGTTTAATGGACCAGTACAAACTTGTTAAGAGAGAATGTTTTTATCAGGATGCAGCAGGAATTTCAGACTGCTTATGCAGTAGGGCATGGAGTCATCCGACAGATGAAATCATTACTGTGTCAGCTTGCTGATGGGGTTAACCTCTTAGTCATGTGGACAAGGTGTCCAACTTTGGATAAGAAAGTCCATGGTTCAGATCCCAGAGCAGGAGTGGGAATTCTAATGGCATACATGACACCCAACATAGAGCTGAGCATGCTTATATCAAATGTAGGCAAAATAAGTCTCAGTACCCTAATAAGCAGCTCAGGACATGCTTAGAGATTATGTAGTAGGTTGTGTAGTTGACCTACAGATCATATCCATACCTTGTTTGCTTGCTTACCTCTTTGGTCATATTTACAAGGCATACAGCTTCAATTCAGAACACCCTGGGTTCGAATCTAAGCATGGGAGGGGGAACGTTTATGGCTGTTTAACTAACCTCCAACTTTGTCATCTCAAAGTAAAATCAACAAAACATTAGAAATCTTTACTGAAAGTGGGACATAAGAATGTGTTTATGAATCACTATCAAACAGTGATGATACCAAGTGTTCATGTCAAGATGAGCGTATCCTGTGAATAGATGAGTGTATCGTTACCCCACCAGTGACACCACTCAGAAACACAGCAATGGCTAGTCCATGGTTTACCTGATAAAACAGTGACATATGGTACAAGTCAAAACAAGGAGTGATGGAACTAGTGGATTGATATCACTGAAATGTGTACCCACCACAGCTGAAATGATACAAAAGGCTCTGATCTATATGTTATTTTTCTTTTTATAAATTTTTTTCTTTTTGTACCGAAATACTACCTCCAATTTTGCAAAGTAAAACCAATTTTTCATTGAGACATTTGTAAAGTTTATTTTGGAAAATTAAGTAAATAAGAGTCCAACAGCTAAGACAGAACTGAAATGTTTTTTCAAGAGAGTGTTTATGCTCTAATCTTTCCATTAGGTCAGTGAATGTCCAGACCGATACATTGTCTGTCTTGAGTACCAACAAGTAAGAGAAACTTTGGCAAAGACTCTCCTTGGTGAAGACATCAAGCATCTGGAACAACTGGTCAAGGTAAGATCATCCAGTGATGAATGTGCTAGGTCAAACTGAAATGTCAGCACCACCAGGAAGTTCTTTAATCTGTGGTTGATAAATCTGGCAAATGAAAGGGATAGGATATTTTGTGAAAAGTGTAACTGAAGCATTGATGTTTGGATCTATGTTTCAATCAGTGATGTTGCCCGGATCCATTGGTAGTGGTACACACCACAGTCCTTTTACCATTTCTCCTGCACGGAACCTCCAGCAAAAAAGACAGTCTTTGTATATTGTGAATTTAGTTTTAGAAATATTTGATGATAATTAAATAATTTCAGAAGAAAGAGATGCTGCTTCTCCTAGCTATACACAGAGAAGTGACCATGTCGAATATCAAACCTCAGACTGAAAGGGATCAACAGATCTTGGTATGTCATAGATTTGTAACTATCATACTTTCAACAGGTATACGTTTAACAATAGTTGTGCAGAAGGTCAGTTTAATTCATCATTTTTAGTAATTATACTTCTGTCATGAATTCAGAAAGATTGTATTTACATAAAGGAAATAGCTATGCTTACATATGTTTTCAGTATACATCACTGATTCTAAAGACGATTCAAAGAGGTTAAACAGGTATTTGTCATTACCTCCTTTTCAGAAAACATCTCTGGAAATGATTGCACAGTTTGTTCAGAATACAAAGGAAATTACGCAAAAAGTAAGTTCTTACCAAATACCACATGTATTCATTTTTACCATCCATTTGTATATATACATTTGTGTTTCAGAATAGTTTTCAAATGGCATGATGCATGTATAGATACAGATATTTGCTGCTGTCAGTAAAGATGGTCCAGCTGTGCGAGCTGCCAGCTGGCAAGACAGTTACATTAACAAGAAAATGAGTTGGGTGATGGAGTGTTTACTTCTTGGATAAAATATGACCAGAAGCTTTGTCATTGAAACTTTGAGGACTGGTTCCTGAACATGCTTGTTGAAACACAAACTAGACTTGATGATAGCGATGGTGAAATGTTACTTGAGCCTTGCACTGATATTGAAGCTGCACCATGCTTGTGACATATGACCACAGGCAAATAGCAAATAAAAGGGATAAAACCCTTTCCACGTCCATAAGAAATCTGAAAGCATTGTTGATTGTACAGTTCTGACCATATTGTGAGCATGTGTGTTTGAATTGCCATCAAAATAGTAATGATACCAGGTGCTTGTAAAAAGATTAACATATCCTTCCCCACCAGTCATAAACACATGCAAAGGCTAGTCAATTGTAAACACAAAAATATTTGCAAACATATAGTACAAGTCAAAAACGAAATTGCATCAAGTTTTGTCAGTGATACATCAAGTTTAAATGTGTACAGGTCTACCAAAAAACATATGGTACAGGTCAAAAAGGAAATTCCATTACGTTTTGTCAGTGATGTATCACATTTGTGTGCTTGTCTACCATAAAACTTTTTAAAGCTATACTGAGGCCTTGAATGTTGTGACCATGATGCTGTTTGAAATCTTGGTAAAAAGAGCATGCTCCATTATACTGCAGATGTTGTGAAATGTAAACCATGACATGAAGGGAACGTTGACTTTCGAGTGGGAATGATCCTTAATGGCATATAGCCATGTGGAGACTTTTTGTCACTGAATCTTTATGCGTAGATCTAATATGAAACACATGAGGACATGCAATGAGAAATCTCCCAGAACAAGAAGGAAATAGGTGATCAGTATATTTGGGGGTAGTCCACAATAATCCAAGATAAGATCTTTCTGTCTTATGTTATGACAGACCTGGGAATCCTGATTCATCTTTCTAATTTGGAACTTAAATTTACCTTTATGCAATAGAAGTAGTATTGTGAGGATGATTGATAATGATAACTCTACCTTCCGTTTTGTTAGAAAATTCCTTTTAGCAAATATCTAGTATCATTTTATGATATAGTAGGAATTTTACAGTTGATTATGGAAAGGAATATATTCTTTCTTAACTTGCCGGTAAATGAAGATTATGTAGGTGTTATGAGAAAAATCATTTCTTGCTAGTGTGTGTCACATGAAACAAATATTTTGTTGATATAGCCTTAATAGATATTCTTAATTACAAGGTGCGCCTGTCTTCTGCAAATGGAGATATCACACTCATTTTATCCAAATCTGTCCAGGACAATAATGAAATTAGGTCATTGTTGGTATGTACATGTGTAATACCACTGTAGCCATGTTGTATGCCCACAAGGATCACTATCTAACTGAAAATTCACTCATATTTCAATGTGAAGATTGATTGAACTAGAACTGAGGAACCTTTCAACTGAAACTGAGATCACAAATTTTTGGACCTTTCAGTGTTTCAACTTATGGCAGTGTATGACTTATTTTTCTTATGTCATGTCTTTGTTGCTATTCCCATGTGTAAGTATATAGTGTGTTAATACATGACAAATCTTTCGACATACCTCTTAGGAACTTGCACTGAAGCTGCTGAAGAATGAGTTTGGTAGACCTGGCTCCCCCCTGAACATCACAGAAAGACAGGGAGTGAGAGACCAGAGTCTGGTGTGCCTGCTGCTACACACACATCTCGTCCTGACACACTTCAACAGCAAGCCAGGCTTCCTGAAACCGCTTTCCGATCTCATACTGCATCCAGAAGACATGACAGTGAGTAAAAATTAATAGATTTTCATTTGGAAATGACTACCATGGTATTTACTAAAAATATGGTGATACCCATTTTCTTTGTATAATTGGGAATGGTTGTCCTCTGGCATTGATGTTGTACATGTCTTTGGATACAATTGTTTCACCACCAACATAACTGATAATCATCATAGATAATGTAAATATGTTATATTTGGGATTACACTTTCTTAGTAAAGTACAGATTCTAGTACTTTTTATGAATGATGTTAAATAAAGTTTCTAATGCGTAAGTGTTACTCCACAAGACTGTAGATAAGCTGGATTTTTAGGACCAGATAAATGATTGTATATTGTAAGGGGTCGACTTATGTAAAGATTACACTTTCATGAGACATATGTATTATAACTGACATCTTTTAGTTATTGTGACTAAAATAAATCATATAACTTCAGGTGAACGTGAGATAAAAAAAACTTTGTCAATGAATATGTGAACTTGAGGATTAAACGTCACAAGACATGATGATTTTCCATTTCATTTGTATTTCTTGTCATGCTAGTCATTCTAATACATAGTTTAATCTTTGACATACAAAATCTATCTCAAGTCTCTTTTATAGGACATGTTACTACCAACAATGCCTCAGGATGATGTAGATTCCATAAGGCAAGTGATGCTGGAATCCTTAAGAGAGAAAGGAGATATGAGTACTACAGTTGTCTTTTTTCGTAAGTATTTTTATGAGGGATGACTGATAAATTCTGAGCCTTGCAAAGGAAGATTGTTACAGTTTTCATTATAAAAAATATCAACTGTATTTCAAAAAGCAATTTCTTTAGTACCATTTTTACACATTTCATACACTATGACATTCATGTCAAGGTCAAAGTCAGTCTTGAAAATATTTGTGTGTTTGAACAACTTATAAACAGCATGATATCAAGAGAGGTTGACTGGTCATGTTTTTGTTGACATTAAACTTCATCTTAAACTTTCGTTACTTTTTAAGTTTGATTTGATCATTTGCGCCGGGGGATTATGTCACCTTAGTTACAATGCTTGTTTTTGCTTGGCATTGTTTTATATGGTGATTTAGTTCAAATGTACCGAATAATATAACAAGATGAATTCTGATGCAGTGATCGGAAAAATATAGTATCTGAAACTATTATTGTATAAAAAGTAATATATTCTAGTATTGTGTCATTTTAATAGCAGGTTTTGCTCTATAAATGTAAAATATTTATAAGCACAACTATGGTTATGTGACAGCTTTCTGATGTATTGCCGGATAAATTTTATGCATAGAACAATTTGACCTGTCACCAATGTGGTTTTCCGTGATCACCTTTTTCCACCTCAAAAACAGTTGGTTGACATGTGATTGTCCAGCTTCACTAAATATGATCTTTGGTGAAACAAAATATGTATGCGTATCCATTTTCTGTCAGCTGCACTTCATTTTGAGACGTGAGTAGACGCGATATGTTAGTGATTGCTGTGAATAATGAGGAAGGACACACGATTTCACTGCAGTTAATATAAACATCTCTTTTAACATTACGAGTAACATTACCGTCTCGTTGTTGATACCAAGAGTGATCATTATCATATTAAGAATAAAACAAACACAGATTCCCACATTAGGTGCCAGTATAATCTTTATTAGATACTATTCTCACCAAAAATAATTACGTTTTACATCCAAGATGGTAACTGCCAGTTGTCTTGTGGTCTGAGTTGGACGCGATTAGGACCCCATCGCTGGGGTTGGGCTTATGTAAGAAACATACCATTGGACACTGATTTTACAGGTCAAGTTACGAAGACGGCTTATATATGGGGTCGGCTTATCTACAGTAATATATGGTATTGTTTATAATAAGGTTTTAAGGAGGTTGGATACAAAATATCAAAATGTCAAGAAATTACTAAGTTTGGTATCATTTTGTAGAAAAATGTGTCCAAAATTTAATTATGTAATAAACATAGCAAGTCACCATGGCATTTGTTTGACAAGTGGCGCCCCCTTGAGGCACTGTCTGTAAAATGTCATATGTCAATAAAAGTTCTCTTAAAAGTAAATTGTTTGCTTTTATTATTTCAATATGTGTTTTTTTTAGAAAGATATTTCAGTATTGATATGGAATAAAGCAGGAAAATCAATTTTCAAGGCAGTATGTAGGATTTGACACATTAATTAACTTCTAAAATCACGGGAATTTAACAAAAAATATTGATATTAATCATCAATGAAAAAAAGATTTATATAATAAGATTTTTTTTATAAAATGAATTTTTATGTAGTAAATTCACAATAGATTAATATTCGAGAAAAAAAATATGTTACCAGAGGGTATCAACATTATCTCCAGTTGAAACAGCATACCCAAATTAAATTTGATAAGGGGGGATAACTCTTGCCCAGGTTTACCTCAGGATAAATGACATGTTTGTTCAGGGGAGATTAGCGATGGTTGAAGTATGAAATATAGCAGCAAGATAAAGGGAAATAACTGCGTAACATAATACACGCTCCTACTGTCACATCCTGTCGCATGCGGTATGGGCACAAACAAAGGTATCCAACCTCTGTAATTGGACATGCCTTTTTTTCTAGTTTTACACTGAAATATCAGTAAGACATATATGAATGGTTTGTTTGTGCATGCACCTCGGCACTATGGGCAATTATAATTCATTCGGTAATTCATATAGGGTATATTTTCTCTGTTCCAACTTTTTTGTTAGTAGATTGAGTCCTGGGTGTGGCATACTTTCAGTCCTTTACATGCTTTACATGTTAAGTACGACAGTTTTGCTTTCAATGTTTTGTGTGTAGCATTTCAGTATCGCCTCTTGTGTCTCTATGATTTTTCATACCTGTGTTATATTTATGCATATATATAGTACATACTTTACTAAATAGCGTGGTTCTGTTCACTATTGAAGTTAAGAAAACTGCATTACGTGCAGGACGGTTCTGCCCCCACAGGTGTCTGGCTGAGGAAGCCCACGATGACCAGGGGTGCGTCATATGCCTGGCCTTCACGCCTAAAGATCAGAAGAGTCGGCATGCAGACATGATGTTCTAGACCAACCTGCTTCAGGCAGAGGGTGACATTTGGACACAGAACCCCCCCTTCCAAGCACAAGAAATCTGGTGCTTCTTCTACTTCCTCTGCCCCTTCGGAGGCAAGGGGTAAGCAGACAAAGTTAGCTGAAAAAACTCCTACCACCCTTCTTTGGAGTGTGGCATACTCCAGTACTGACATCTCCAGAGGAGGCAGAATGCCCAAAAGGACAGAAGGTTCAGACCCAAACTCAATCTAAAAGGGGCTGAACAGCATGATAAAAGAGAAGTTCCGTTCTCTCAAGATGGAGCCTTACGCTCAGTGATGTCGTCTGTAGAACCAGTTTTGGACATTCTCACTAAACTAGGCTGGATCATCAATCTCAAGAAATCAAAACTCGTTCCGACGTAGGATCTGATTTTCTTGGGAGTGAGATTCAAGAGGCGTTGTCTCCTTGTCTCAGGACCCATTGTCAAAGTCCAGAGGATTACTCTGCAGTTCCTTGAGTCTCTCATATGTTCAGCACGGACATGGCTCCAGTTATTAGGGAACATGTTGGCACTAGTGGACGTAGTTTGGCGTGCACGTCTGAGGATGAGACCTATACAGCAGGCATTGGCACAGCTATGGTACCACTCAGAGAGCTGCAAGAAGTTTCTCTAGATGCCAGAGTGGTTAATCCCCCACTTGCGGTGGTGGACAGATGTCAGGAACTTATCAAGGGGGCTCCGACACCGATGTTCTCAATCCAAAAAGATGCATCCCTCTTGGGCTGGGGCTTTGGGGGGGTGGGGCTTGTTCTGGGTGACCTGACAGTATCGGGCCTTTGGTCAGAGAACGAGGTCAGCATGCAAATCAATGTGCT
This sequence comes from Haliotis rubra, assembly GCF_003918875.1. Lineage (NCBI taxonomy): Eukaryota > Metazoa > Mollusca > Gastropoda > Lepetellida > Haliotidae > Haliotis > Haliotis rubra. The sequence continues at coordinate 145,266 of NW_025765022.1, read as the reverse complement.
GGAATTGAGAGCAGTCTGGTTGGTGTTCAAAAGTTTCGCGGAGCAGGTTCGAAGCCAGGTGGTGTGTCTAGAAATAGAGAACCAGACGGTGATGACCTATATCCTGAAGCAGGGTGGCATGGTGTCTCTATCTCTATGTACCGTATATTACCGTCTAAAAGCTGACCCCATAGATAAGCTGCCCCCCACCCTCCAAACTTGACCCTTAAAATCAGTGTCAAAATGGTATGTTTCGTACATAAGCCGATCCCCCTCAATTGGGTCCTATTCCTGGCAAACACAGACCACAGACAACTGGCTGTTACCAATAATCATAACTTTGGTCCACATTATTCAAAGAATTCACAATCATATTACGCCTACTCACGCATCGAAATGAAGTGTAGTTGACAGAAAATGGATAATATATTTTGTTTCACTAAATATCATACTTACTGTAGTTTGACGATCACATGTCAACAAACTGGCTTGCTTATTTTACCACGCTCATGAGGGTCCGTATAACCTTAGTGTTGATTATACATGTATATATATTTTACATTTATAGAGCAAAAACTGTAATCAAAATTACACAATGCTAGGATATGTTTCTTTGGGTTAATAATAGTATTCTGTATTATATTTTCTGTGGCAGAATTCATCCCATTATATTAATGTGCATGTTTGAACTTGATCGCCAGGAAACGTGTGTACAGCTGATTGCTATTTGTGGCTCAGATACACAGGGTAATTTATAGAGCAAAAACTGTAATTAAAATTACACAATGCTAGGATATATTTCTTTGGGTTAAATAATAGTATTCTGTATTATATTTTACTGATGACTGAGCCAGAATTCATCCCGTTATATTATTGTGCATGTTTGAACTTGCTCGCCAGGAAACGTGTGCACAGCTGATTGCTATTTCCGGCTCTAATGGACACAGTAATCTTAATCTTAATTAATTTATAGAGCAAAAACTGTTATTAACATTACACAATGCTAGGATATATTTCTGTGGGTTAAATAATAGTATCCTGTATTATATTGTACTGATGACTGCGCCAGAATTCATCCCGTTATATTATTGTGCATGTTTGAACTTGCTCGCCGGGAAACGTGTGCGCAGCTTATTGCTATTTCCGGCTCAAATACACACGGCTTATTTTAATCCCTGCAAATAATACAATGCCCAGCAAAAATAACTTCAAACTTAAAAGGTAAATAATCTTGTCTAGTGATGTTTAATTGCAAATTTGACGTCTTTACTGACAAAGTTGTCTTCTGTTGTTTTTGTTCACGCGAAGTGATACGATGTTGTTTTCTTACCCCTGGAAAAAAAGTTTGGCGAAAGCATAACTCATAGATAAGGTGACCCCCTTCTACAGACTGCTTATTTTGATCCTCAGAATTCGGCTTATAGACGGTAATATACGGTAGACAACATTCACACAGATGTGCTCTCTTGACATATACTAACCCCTCACAAGTGGATGCTCAATTAGGGGATATTCAGGATTATCTCCCAGTTGTATCAGTCATTCTATGTGGATCTGTTTGCCTCAGGAGTGACGCTGGGCAGTGGGCTAGCCTATTGGTTAAAGTGTTCGCTCGTCAAGCCGAAGACCCGGGTTCGATTCCCCACATGGGTACAGTGTGTGAAGCCCATGTCTGGTGTCCCCCTGCCGTGATATTGCTGGAATATTGCTAAAAGCGGGGTAAAACAAAAGTTGACTCACTCACTCTGGAGTGACGAACCAGATACCAGTGTTTTGCTTTCGGATTCCGGATCAGAGGGAGAACGCCTCCAATGCCTTCCAGCTGGATTGTGGTCCTATCACAGCTTGCCACCCAGCCGGCTTGACTACTTGTGCTACTCTTTGGTCGGCACAGAGTTAGTTTCCGTTAATTTTCAGGTTTCTGGCTCAGTCTCCAGTACTATTGCCTTTGCAATTGGACCTTCTATCCCAGAATGGAGTGCCCCACCCAAATCCAAGGTTTTAGTGGGTGGCCTGGCCAATGTCTGGAATTGCCTCCAAACAAGTGGAATTCCTGCACCAGTTGCACCAGACACAATTCTTGCTTCAAGGAGGGATTCGATGAATGTTCAGTATGAGGATAGATGGACCTGCTGTGAGCGCTGGTGTTTTGGCAGGGGGATACTTGATTCCTTTTCTGCAGATTTAGTCACTGTGTTGTAATTCTATAGTCAAGGTTAGAAGCCAGTCAGTGGTTACTCCATGGGTATATCAGCGTTTCATATACCTGTCGATGGTGCTCTTCTGGGGCAGCACCTTCATGTACACAGCAAATGTCTCTGCCATTTTCATGGGATGTATTCACAAAGGCTTATCTCCCCTTGAGAGTTTGAAAGCTCATTCGGTTAGGGCAGCTGCCACCTCTAAGGCAGCCTTGCCCATTAAGGAGATCAGCTGCATCTCATTGTTCCCTGTTAGTGTGGAAAGTTGCTGATAATAATATAATTCACTGGATTATCAGGTCCAGACTTGATCATTTATTGATTTATTATTTATTCCAAGGTATAACTGTAACATTGTTGTTTTTTGGCATTCAACAACTAACAAACAGATGTTGTAGAAGTGTTGTCTATTTGGTAACTATCTATAAAGATTTTCTTTGTTTTCTTTCAGGTTGTCCCGAAGGCCATCCATACATCATTACCGAGGTAATTAACCCTCAAACATACACCCTTTTTGACATCGTATTCTGTACACCATGGGTCTCAAAGGCCCAGTCATACCATACTTCAGGAAGGTGAAACTTCTACTATTCTTTATTAGTGTAATGCACTTGCACTTTGGCAACATATTCATGGAGCATCATGAACAAAAGGTTTTGTCCAAAGGTTATGTAACACTATGTTTTGATGTGTAATTTGTCATGTTCATATTTAAATAGACAATGTTTTTTTAGGCTATACCACCGATATTGTATGAGTGGTCAGAGACTGCATACCGTAAGCTAGCAATTTCAACTATACATCGGTGGACGTGATGTGTGTGTATGGAATGTGGTAGACGTATGCTGGTATTGTGTGGTAGATGTGTTGTGTATTGTGTGGTGGATGTGTCGTGTATTTTGTGGTGGATGTATATATGTGTATTGTGTTGTGGATGTGTGTGTCGTGTGTGGTGGATGTGTGTATTGTGTGGTGGATGTGTCGTGTGTGGTAGATGTGTCGTGTATTGTGCGGTGGATGTATATATGTGTATTGTGTGGTGGATGTATGTGTCTTGTGTGGTGTGTGTCGTGTGTGGTAGATGTATATATGTGTCGTGTGTGGTGGTTGTGTGTGTATTGTGTGGTAGATGTGTCATGTATTGTGTGATGGATGTACATATGTGTCATGTGTGGTTGGTGTGTGTGTTGTGGATGTGTGTGATGGATATGTGTGTAGTCTGTGGTGGATGTGTGTGTCGTGTGTGGTAGATGTGTCGTGTATTGTGTGGTGGATGTATATATGTGTATTGTGTGGTGGGTGGATGTGTGTGTCATGTGTGATGGATGTGTGTATATTGTGTGGTGGGTGTGTGTGGTGGATGTGTGTGTCGTGTGTGGTGGATGTGTTTGTATTTTGTGGTAGATGTATATATATGTGTATTGTGTGGTGGATGTATGTGTCTTGTGTGGTGGATGTGTGTGTCGTGTGTGGTAGATGTATATATGTGTCGTGTGTGGTGGTTGTGTGTGTATTGTGTGGTAGATGTGTCATGTATTGTGTGATGGATGTACATATGTGTCATGTGTGGTTGGTGTGTGTGTTGTGGATGTGTGTGATGGATATGTGTGTAGTCTGTGGTGGATGTGTGTGTCGTGTGTGGTAGATGTGTCGTGTATTGTGTGGTGGATGTATATATGTGTATTGTGTGGTGGGTGGATGTGTGTGTCGTGTGATGGATGTGTGTATATTGTGTGGTGGGTGTGTGTGGTGGATGTGTATGTCATGTGTGGTGGATGTGTGTGTCGTGTGTGGTGGGTGTGTTTGTATTTTGTGGTAGATGTATATATATGTGTATTGTGTGGTGGATGTGTGTGTCGTTTGTGGTGGATGTGTGTGTCGTGTGTGGTAGATGTGTCGTGTATTGTGTGGTGGATGTATATATGTGATTTGTGTGGTGGATGTATATATGTGTATTGTGTGGTGGATGTATGTTTGTATTGTGTGTGGTGGATATGTGTGTATAGTGTGATGGATGTGTGTGTCGTGTGTGACGAATGTGTGTGCCATGTGTGATGGATGTGTGGTGGATGTATGTTTGTGTATTGTGTCTGGTGGATGTGTGTGTGTGTTGTGTGATGGATGTGTGTGTCATGTGTGATCGATGTGTGTATTGTGTGATGGATGTGGATGTGTGTGGTGGATGTGTGTGTATTGTGTGGTGCATGTATGTTTGTGTATTGTGTGTGGTGGATGTGTGTGTATTGTGTGGTGGATGTATGTTTGTGTATTATGTCTGGTGGATGTGTGTATTGTGTGGTGGATGTGTGTGTCGTGTGATGGATGTGGATGTATGTGTATTGTGTGTGGTGGATGTGTGTGTCGTGTGTGATAGATGTGTGTGTATTGTGTGCAATAGTTTGCAGGAACATCCGTCTTGTAGTTTTCATCTCTTGAAGCTTCAATCTCCACACCGTGTGTGAAGCAATGTCAGCCAGATCACCAGTGGCCACCGTTTGGTCTTTCGTTTTGTGGTGTAGCATGTGCCCTTTGATCCATTGTGTCTACAGCACCCTTTGTATTGTTGTAATAGAGGATGATCTTGGGCTTCTTCTTTGGGGGATCACCAACATCATGTCTGTTGTGCATTGTGCTCCAGACCTAACAACTTCACTAGACTTCATATGCCATACCCAATAAGCTCACTGGCAACCAGTAACATACACGCCACAGGTCTACTATGCATTATGCTCAACGGAACCACAGCCCTACAATGATAAGATTGATGTGCTGACAACTCTTCCTTCCTTTGTTTGAAACTCTGGAGGAAAGAAGTGCGTATTCTGACGGACTGTCCAAACCTTAGTCAATCAATTTGACAACAGTTCTAGTCAAAGACTGTAGTCAGTGAAGAAATTGTCAGCAGTTATATTTTGGCTGGACCCAAAGACCACACAGATTCAGCATCATCTGCTTACCCAATCCAACCTGGACAGTTCGAACCACTTTCCAATGATATGGAATTCCTCTGAGGGGCTTGCTGTTGTCAGAATCTACAATCCAGAAAATCTTAAGGTCATACTTGTCTCATTATGCAGGCTGCTTGTCTTCAGTGAGGCTTTCATCCGGAATATAATGTTTTCTCAGAGCATTTTCAAACTCATCCCAGCCATCTCTGATTGGTGCCAATTTGTCTGAAACTGAAACTTTGTGTTTCCTTATCATCAAACCCCAATGTACTCATCAGAGACTTGAATCTGTTTGGAGACAAGATATCTCTCACAATAAGAACTATATACTTTTTATCCCATAAGACATTGGTGTCCACCATGTTTTGTTTCAGATGTCCACATGTCAATAGTATTCTGATGAGTGCCAAAATATTTGTCTCCTACATGGACATGGTTGTCGGCATTGATCACTCTTTGAATTCTACAATGGATGACATTTCATTTAGGAGAACGACTAGATGCAGGAGGAATTTTCGACCATCTTCCTCCGTCTTTTCCAACATAAAATTCTTTGTCTTTTGAATGAGACGAATGCATTGAATCATCATCAGATGTTTCTGTAGATTCAAAATGTACGTTACCTAATCCTCACCTGTTGCTCATTGTGAAGTGCTACTGGCGCACTTGCATCTTCTGGCACATCGACTATTGTCACAGTCCTTTGTCAGAAAAAAGCCATTTACCTGGGCCTCCCTGACCCAGGGTATACCTCAGTGTTATAAAAAATGTTTTGTTAAATACTGTTAAAACTTTCCATGTCAACTGCCAACAGTTTTGAAGAATCAAAGATTTTGACCTTTTAGAGGAATACATAAAGCGAAATTAACGTGCTTATAATATTATAGATTTTGTATTCATGAAAACACCTCAAAGTTCCAGGGTATACGTTTGAGGGTTAATATATTATACTTACAATTAGATACTTCCTTTATTTACTTATCTATGTTGTAATAATAGAACTAAATTGTCTATGAGTAAGTCATTCACTAATAGACACACAATAAAATTATGTTTTAATTTTATGGGCATTAGAGATGGTGAGATAATGAGGTATACCTTGCCAGCCTACATATGGTCAAGTATGGACCCACTTGTGATCCAAGCTGCTGGGGCGGTGGGGTAGCCTAGTGGTTAAAGCGTTGGCTCGTCACGCCGAAGATCCGGGTTTGAATCCCCACATGGGTACAATGTGTGAAGCCCATTTTGGTGTCCCCTGCCGTGATGTTGCTGGAATATTGCTAAAAGCGGCGTAAAACCAAACTCAGTCAGTCAGTCAGTCCAAGCTTCTAGGATACAACACTGCACTATTAACTAGGTCACACATGTGTGACCTCCCTATCTTCATTGTTTCATCATTTATGACAAATATTAGATGCTTAGGGAGCCATTTCTTACCATTACAACATATGAAACAAATTGCTGCACCTGTCACTATATATTGTCACAAGTGTATAGCATTAAAACTGATCTTGTCTAGTATAGCTATAAACAGACTTGTGGCCTTGTTTTTAGACTAAAAAATGACCTTGAAAATACTTTGCAAGTATATGATATGTTATTTAGAACCTTTGAATGCCATATATTTCTTTGTGCTTTCCTTGGCTGGGACAAAAAAATCTACAAGCGAATCATTATCTATCTTCAGTGTGGTAAACCTGCTACTGAAGGCATATGCAATGCATGTGGTAAGAAAATTGGAGGCAGAAGTTATAAGGCATTTGAAGGAAATAAGCAACATGGAGGGCAAGTATCTACTTACTTTATTTTCCATAGTATACCATTCAATCAAAACAGGACATGTCTTCATGAAATTTGAAAACAAAACAAATACCTAAGGCATGAAGCACCTGTGTGACAGGCAAAGGCACAATCATGTTCACATCCGTCATTGGTATAAATGCTAAGTTGATAATTATTAATATTAAATGTTACTGTGAGACTATTGTAAAGAAACTGTTTCTTGTGCATTTGGTCATGGATCGCCAGGTGAATACCAGGTGAGACTAAACAAAAAGAATTTGTACTTTCCTGAAAAAGTGTCCTCACAAACATACCAATTGTTGCTTTTGAACGTACAAGTGTTCCTTTATATATCATAATCAGTTTAAAAGGAAGTAACAATGTTCTACTTTGAGCAGAGAGGACCAGACTCAGCCCGGTCATGTCTTAGGTAGAGCTGCTGACAGAACCGTTACCTATCCAGGTGAACGACAACTTGGGGGACCTTCGTGTGCAGTCCTGCGTTTCTTCACTCATGCTGCATTATTGTTGGGAACAAGGGCTAACCCAGAGGTGAGTTTATGATTTAATTTGTTTCCATTTCCTTACATCCTGATTCATATGTATACTATAGCCCTGCTGCAACATCCTTTTCATAGGTTCCTCTATTCAGTAAGGTCTGTTTAGTGGTGATTTCTGAAATTGTGTAGAAATTACATCCAATGTATTTCTGTAAGTCACAAAGGTAATAATAGTCCAACAATTACATTTTGTCAAGTTATTTATCTCTCAGCTATTCTCTGTGCAAGGTGAGATGAAGGGGCAAGTACTAGCCCAGAAACGTTGTGTGTAAATAATAAAGAAGTTGCACATCCATATCAAGTGTTTTGTATTGCCCTACCAACTTCTAAATGTCATCAAACATCCCATATATTTCTTGATGTGCCACAATTAAACAGCATTTAACTGTCAAGAAGATTTGCCACAGTTATGTGTCCTACACATATGTGCATATACATGTATAAACTTCTTATAGGCTGTTGCAAATCTTGCCGAACCACCATTGGAACAGGATGTCAGTCAGTTCTTCTTGGAACACCTCCAGAAGGACCTTCAGATCATCCACATGGCCACAGGGAAGAGTGTAGATGATGTCTTCCTCTTCCTACACTTCATCTGCCATCAAATGACTCAATTAGGTAAGAGGCAATTTATACATGTGTGTTTTTAATTTAAAGTAATTTATTCTTGTATAAATGTACTGATATACAGTCTATCAGTTGGATACTTTGTAAACTTACAAATATTTGTAACTGACTTATGTGCATTATATGTCACTATTCAGAAACACACAGAGATACAATGCCACAAGCATTAAGCAGCAAGAAAGCTAGAGAGGCTTGGGAGGAACAGTTTGCAAAAGTTTTCATTCTGCCACTTTTACAGGTATGCACTGGTATTTTCTTCAGTAATTGCTAAAAATAGTTCAGAGCAACCATGAGTACTACTGACACCAAATGTCATTTTTAATTTAGCCTTAGAAGTGTCAATATTTGCATTTAAACAACAAAGGTGTTTGAAATTTTTATGGCAATGTATTTGGAGACACTCAAATGTGAAATAATGCAGCCACATTAATCGGAATGCTTCAAAGTTTTATCAGAATTTTACCACCACCACCACCACACATTTCAATTTCTGAACACTGAGGCTCTTGGCCATCTGAGGGATGTCACAATCATGTACATCTCCCGGGTTTTTTTTATCAGTCATGTTGAGGGTTAAGGTCATCCACAATGTCCCATCCTGCAGTTCTTATTTATTGCCTTGCTCATGAACACAGTTCTTGGAATTCTTGTCACTGATATCACCATGTCATACTTTCCAATATGGGTTTTGTTAATGAGAACTCAAGAAGTTTATTCAGGTTTTGTACAATGAAGTAGCTGTTATCTCACGCCATGAAGAGGGACAGGGGATAAAGAATTGAGCAACTGCTGTCCACCAATGACATTAATAGGGACAAATATTTTGGAAATTCATATACACATCATAGCAAGTGATAAACTTGTAAAGTACTGCCTTTGAGGTGGTGGAAATATAAACAAATTATCAGTTGCTTTTCCAAAGAAACAAAAGCAAATTAGGGTCAGCTTGTTTTCTGATACCAAATCATTTCATTATGTCTCCACTTTCAAATGTAAATGTAAAAGGACTGGTGCCTGTTGTTTTCACTGAAATCAAAACTATTTATTTACATTTGTGAGCAAGCAAGGGTAGCAAGAGATAATGATGACTTTCTTGTTGAGTTCAGTGTGACCTATATTGAAAGTAGAAGGTCCGGTTAATCAGACCAGTTAAACAAAACAGCCTTTTGTGTTGGCAGGACATGTACATGTTATAAGCTAGAACAAGGACAAATGTTTTCATGAAGAAAAAACTCAAGTGATTTGTGCCACAGGTTTAAAATGTTAACATTTCCATGTATTGAATAATCAACATTTATTAAAACAATGGTTAATGGCATTAGGCCAGAAATGCATTTATCTTCCTTGAGTTTGGCAAGGTATATTAATCTGGTTTATTTTAAAGATGAATTGTATTTCAGTAATTGTATCTTGGCACAATCTTAAGATGGTGGTAATAGGGTTGTTTCTGTTCTTTTCAAGTTTCAATACGCACAAATAAATTAAGATAGGCATTGAATCAGTGTCTACTGCACTGAACATTATGTCAGCTATAAGACTGTGGTCTGTACAGAATCTCTAAATGAAACTGGACCAGACAATTCAGTGACTGTTGTCTTGAGCATCGATCCATGTAGTTAGAATACAATGACAGGCAGTCCAGCAAGTCAACAACCTGACCACTAAATTCTTTTGGTTGCATAGGTTGCTTGTGGAATTTTCCCTTAGCCTGACTCCCCAAACCATGAATTTGTTCATTAGCATATACAGTCATCCCTTGCAATAACTCACTTCGCCATACCACAGATTCGGTTAAACCACGGGGTAATCCGACAAAAAATGTTGCCCAGCAATCACACATCTACCTATTTGATATTTTGATCGCATAGGTTGCTTGTGGAATTTTCTTACCCAGACTCCACATACCATTGGTTTGTTCATGAGCATATATGTCAAATGTTATACTGCAGCAGATTAGTCAAGTCGCAATGATGGCCATGAGACAAATGTGAAAGGGTTTGAGATAGAAAATATGACTTCAGGTTATATAAAATACATGTATTCTAAATGATGGGGTAATACCACTTTTTCTGTTTTACAGAATCTTGACAGCTGTCTCATACCGTGCAATGAGAGGATGTTGAAGGACAAGAGAATAGGTACATATATTTTGGTGAATTGTACTACCGTGAAAGAACATAAAGGAACTGATGGCATGATAGTGAAGTTAAAATAAGAATATATGTCTGTGGCTACACCAGAGCTACAACAAGCTCATAGTGCAAGGGTCCATATGCTGGGTCTCTGGCCTACACTTTCAACAAAAGGAACATCCTTTATTGGGAATGTGTCAGCAGACTCAGCAGGCCAGTCCAATATATGCATGCCGTCTCATCATGGATAATGACCGTGGCATAATGTGGTCAGCCCGTGTCACATCTTGCAGTTCAAAACTTCTAATTGTAACGTTTGGAATGAATGGAATAATGATAGAATGATTGTCAACCTATTAAATGTCCATTTACAACAAACAAGAATAATTTTGCCTGTAATGTGTGATACTGTGCCACAACATGACACTACAGTCCCGCTACTGATCATGGTCAAAGACCTGCCGCACAGCTAACCTCTCTGTCATCTGTAACTATGATTTATCTGTCAAGATGATATAACACCATTGATGCATAGACTGTACTAGTGTTGCCTTCCCCACCCCAGTCTGTGCTGCCTATGGTGGTAAGCTGTTATAGTGCGTTACTTTCAGGCTGGCTGCTTGAATGGTAGATGCTGAATTTGCCTTCCTGTTATATTACAGAATGGCCTATTGAAACATCAAAAGTAAACCCATCAAAAATGTCTTCCTTATTATTCATCTTCTTATTGTGAAGATATATAATGAACTTGATTAAATTTGGTTTGTATGACAATTTTTTTCTTTTCATGGCATTTGGAAACGTGGAAAGTTTCAGTTGTGGTATATTTGCAGGTCAAGACAAGTTGATGTCTCTATTGTATGAGGTAGACAAATCCATTCCTAAAGAAGTTGACTGTCTCCATGAGTTTCCAGCTGTGTGGAGGTACCGGTCACGTATCACACTGGAGCATTTCCTGAGAGAGTTTCATCTGAAAGTGGAGAACATCAAGGGCAAGAAATCCAAGATGGAAGTTCTCAGCCTTTTCAGACAACAGGTATAGTAAGGGGATTTGTCATGCTATCTTATGACAATAAGTGTAAATGGGTATGTTAAATGGTTTGGTCAGTATCTGACTGCCAACAACAGCATGTTTCATTTTGGAAACAAAAGGCAGGTTTCAGATCAGTTCATTGTCCAGGACACTGACTGATTACCATCACATACAATCACATGACTTTCATATAAGGTCATAATCACATGGGACCAAAATTTCTGCAAATTTGAAAATAATTCAAAGTAGATAAAATGCTTCAAGTCACATGTGATTAGATGACATTTAAGGTCAGAAGTCAATAAATTTTGCCTAAAAGAAAATGTGCACAATATTTTGGGCATGTATTTCTGGAATCTGACAGAACTTTACATACATGATCTCTTGTGTGGGGTCTTATCTCGATGACTTCTGATGGTTATCACCAGAAACTTCACCATCAAAATATCAATGCTTAACTATACATAAGCACCTTCTGCTATACCGACCATGTGTCTGGATCATGTAAATGTAAAGGTTTTCCACACACTGAAAGACTTGGGAACATTATTATTCATCTGCAGTATGTTACACACTAAAGAAATTTTGTAACACATGATTTGGTTTCAATTTACAATATTCTGAAGTTCATAGTCGGGACTGAAGATCCAGGTCTTCACACAAAGCATTTCTAACATCTTCCTTAGAGAAGTTAGAAGCATATGACTTTCATATCAAAGTTGTACTGCTTTGGACATGCACTTCCTAAAATGGAAGTACTTGTAACTTGGTCATTTAGATAGCTGGAGGCATAAGACTTTCTGTTTCAAAGTTGAACAGCATTGAGCATATGATCTCCCAAACCTCCTTCATGATGTGTTACTGTTAGGAAAAGTTGGGGGACATTTAGGAAAGAATGGGGTTAGATGCTTCTGCCTCCACTTTTAATGCAACCCCTTTTTTCTCTCTATTGGTAATAATATAGATATTGCTCAGTTATGTAAACAACATTTTAGATAGACATGTCTATCTCACATCAATGTGTCTCCGTTGGAAGCTCTCTTGGGCATGATTGTAAGTACCAGCATCAGGTATATTTTCCCCATTTCCCAATAGATGGTTTCCATTTTTGCACCTGCATCTATACACCATATTGCTGTGTTTAGAATAAATAGCTACTCAAGGTGTTATTACAAACAGCATTCTGATTCAACCAAATTCACATGGCTTTGTTTCAGCATCCTTACTTGCAGGTGCTACATCGCATCCCTAATATCCTTCAACTTCAACAATTCCTGACGGCAAAATACAGAAGACGTTTGGATCGAAAAGAAGCCCTGAAAATTTCAATTGCTGAAATTGCTACAGACGGTAATTAATAGTTACATCTTGTGTAGTATTTATCTTCATTATTTCTTTGAAATGGTAACTGTTTCATGATTGGAAACCAAGCTGTTGTCCTCATTTCATATAAAAAAAAGGCAGATGTAGTTTGTCTCCTAAAAAAATATACCAATGGGAAATCTTGTTTCCCAAAGGATGATAACTCTCCGTTGATATTAGCAATGGTCTATTCTGTCTCTTACATGCTGTTTTTATTCAAATTGCCATTTAACAAGGATTAAATGTTTTCCGATGAGTAGTGATGCTAGTCTACAATACACTTCTATATCCACACAGACCTTGTTGCATTTGCTTCTGACACAAACTGGTATTTTCTGAGTTAATGTGTCAGTTTGAGATCCATAGATGCATAAAAATGCTTGTCTGGTTAATGTGACATTAAATGAGGTTAACAGCCTCCTGGTAAGTCATGAGTGATGCTCTGCAAAATAATGTCTCCAAAGAGATACTTTATGTTTCAAATAACATTAAAATGAATTGCAAAAGAATTTGCAGCAGACCTGTAGTTGTTGATTTTCATCAGACTATGGCATTACATATATGCTATTACATTTAGACAAGAGTGTTTGATGAATACCTAATAGTTTTTCAATCATTGTGTTCTGTTCACATAAAACATATACATGAAAGTATCATGATCACAACAAAAATGCAAACTTTCTTCATAGTGCAGTGTTTGTCTGGACCATACAACTATTTCACACACAAAGACAAAGTTGTCAACTGGTGCATTTTCCTATTTAGGGGTTTCATAGTTCTTCTTTTTTCCATTTTCATTGCTGCAGATTTGACATTGACTTTGTCAACAGGGATGTATTTTTCCAGCATGTATCTCGAAATTATTCTTCAGTATGCACACAAAATTATCGAATTGTAAACTTGTGCATTTTTATTCCTAAGAGAATTTCATTATGTAATTCCGCCAACTTGATCCTTGAAAAACAAGCACCTGACACACAAATACCAAGTTATAAATCCAAATTCCATGGTATTTGATAGCTCTATAATTACCTTTTGTATTGGGACTGTCAGATAGGATAGAAATTCTTTCATCAAGTTATATATACCATGTGTCAAAATTTACAATTCAATTGTCTGATATAATGCCACATAACACCATCACCAAGCTGATACTGAAATACATTCATATTGCCTCATCTATGATAATATCACATGCATACACAAATGTGTACAATTACAATTAAAATTTGAACATCCACAATAACATCTTAAATGCAAAATGCAGAAAATCTGGAAAGCAATCTTGAATTGTCTGATCAGCTGTCCTGCTTACCATCCTTCATATTTCAAACAGACTTATCTCTTTTCAGTATGATTTCTTTTCTGTAATCTTATAAAAACTTCCTGTGAAAAGCTAGTATTGTGCATTTTGTCTTTTTTTTTAAATGCCAACTTCACCAATATTTCAACCAGACTACCCATTGACTGATACTATAAGCAACACCTCACACCTCAACGTAAGACCTCATACAAACATGGCTTGGATTTTAGTAACTTTTTATTACCTGTCTTCGTGTAGGAATTTCTGTCATGTTCCATCTTTTGTAGAACAAGTATTACATTGTTATCATAATGTACATTTGTATCTGTTTGTGTATCATTTCAGGAAACAACTCAGTCGATGTACTGAAGTATCTGCCAGATTTTGTAGCTACTTGGAATTGTGTAAAGGAAGGACTTCACAGTCATGGTGAATAATTTTTGGGGTTAACAATTATTGCGTTTTATGTACTTTATTGTAACAGTTAATAATTTTGTCTGACCATAAAAATAATATCCTCTGAAATTGATAGATCAAGTACTCTGCAATTTGAGATGTAGCATTACACCTACCATTGTAAATTTTTCTTAGTGGTTATAGTTTTTGCTGATCCTGTGAAAGTGGACAATCCCTGTACAGAATCATGCCATTGGTGTATTTAGATCTATTTATGTATATTCCTCCTCAGTCATTTCTGCATGATATTAATGTTCACTTATTAAGTGCCAGTAACCAATAACACATGCTAATTTTGGCCTTGGTCTTTGATGAACTTTAAACCATGTATTGCTGTGGCTACAAATGGTGTCGTTGCCCTTAATTTCCTTAACCAAATGAAAGGTGTGATTTGATGATCATACTCTGAGGATTTCCATTTTGTAAAAAGTGAGGTACTTAGTATAACTGTTTGCAAATCATCTGCATGGATTAGATGCACATTTGCTGCTAAGTTATCTTAGAGATGTTTGCAGGCCTCAGTAGGAAATGGTGACCTTGCTGACTGATTATATTGTGTATATGACTGATTTTGAGGTTGTACATATGCTTCTCACAGGATTACTTCCTCAATAATAGTTGTTGGCAAATATTGGTTTAGTTTGAATTGTAAACAAACATGAAATACTTACTGGGGTTTTGACAATCTACCTTCATTTCAGGATGCTGGACGGTCCATGATGGTCTGATACACCTGCCTGATGCCTACAAGAACATGAGGATTGATGAGAACTCTCCCCTGGCTGTCCTTCTGCCGTCCACCCAGGGGCCTGGCATCTGCTCCTACATGATGCTGGAGTTCCTCTTCAGGAAGCATAATGAATTCATGGAGAGTTACTGTGAAAAGATCTGTTCCAGGTAACTGCTTTAGATCTTAGATTTCTTGAAAGGGAATGCTCACTGGGGTTGTATATTCAATGTATGATTTAATTTGGATGCTGATTGTATTGCAGCTATGAGCGCCTGCCTGAGGTCAGCATGAGGAAACTTCACAGCAACCACCTGGTCAGCTACCACCCTGACCGTGACCTGCTGCCCCTTGTCCTGGCCAACTGTAACTACTCCTTTGAGCTGGGGAAAGGTACCACCATTGAGTATGACTTTGAAGGATTTGAGTATCAGCTCAAAGAAGTCATACTACAGGCCAAGTCCAGAGTGGAGCAGAAGTCGCATGTCATACCTGTGAGTTAAAATCAAACTGAAATTTCATGAAAGATTTGTTTCAGGTGGGCTGGTCAAAGCCAAAGCAGACACTTACTTGTTCACCCATAAGTCAGGGGCAAAGGATCTGCAGGATTTCAAAGAAGGGACCCTTTCTTGTGATGTACCACTCGAAAGCTACATAACCCTGTGATCCCAGAACCTGACCGTTACTCTTTTACCATGCTCTGATTACCCGATACTGCTGAATGAAATTTGGCAGCTAATGAAACACTTCAATGTTATATGAGAAAATCAGCTTGCTGACGGAAATGCCATGGAATTATGTATAGATGTCAAATCTTGGATGAATTCTAATTTGCTGAATTTCTTTGTTGAGTTGAAAAAAAGCAGGAGCGATTGGTTTTGGATCCTCATCAAAAATATAACAATGCCATATTTATCAGACACATTTTTGCCAGTCTGTTATCCATTTTTCTACTTCAGTGAAGAACTTAATACCTAGAACCTCAACACGGAAGATCATATATGTGTGTGGAATATGCAATTTTCAGATCTGAAACATTAGATTCACCATATTCTTACTAAAAGTGCCACAGAAGCCCTTATTAGATCATACTTTATCAGGCCAACCATTGTAACAATTTACCATAAGGTACCAATGAACAACTGATACAAAGACTACAAAAAGTCCCCAAATAAAGTTGCCTGAATAACAATTAGGATTTACCATGTTTGCACATTACACCAATGTTGAAATAACACCATTGGCTTAAAGTAAGAAAAGAGTTTACTTCAAGATCTGTTAACTGTTTCATTCCCACAGTTCTAGCAGGAATTTTCGCTCCAGTGAACAATTGCTCTTATGTGTCCCTACGTACAAACTTGGACTATTCTGTGGGGACCAGAACATTATCCTATTCAGCACCATCCCCTAGATGCCAGTCTTTAAATTGAGACTAAAGACCTATCTATTTCTTTGTTCCACTTAATTTTCTACTCTTTATAACATACTTCTGCCTTCCTATGTCTCGTGTTAGTTCTTGTTAGAGTGTCCTTTTGTGGTGCGGAATTCAGCACATTATAAATGTTCTTATCATATAATTGTAACAACATCATATCTTGTTCAAATCAAGTTTTATAATGTTGATGCTAAGATCCTATACAACAGGGCTTTTTAAACAAATGCACTCAATGTCATTGTCCTAAATGCTGTTGCAGTTATATAGTCCATTTTTCGTGCATTGATGTCTGTACCAAAGCAATGTTGAAGCACTGAGAATTTATGACTTCAGGTGAAGAAGCTACACGAATCCAGGACAAAATCCACCCGGACAAAATCCACCCCCAAATTGCAACCTAGGACAAAATCCACCCGGACAAAATCCACCCGGACAAAATCCACCCCTAATAAATTCCACCCTAAGAAAAAAAAAATAATGACATGTTTAGTCACAGAAATGAATTTTCTTCATATCAGTCATTCATAATCGATAACAAAAACAACCAAAATACATATGTAAGCACATTTTTGCATACATAAATGTGACAATTGCACATTTTCACATTTATGAATCATTCATGCATCAATACATATATAAATATGACAACATCATATATTTTCACACATTCAGACATATCTATGACTAAACATCTTGCCACATTTCAACAACGCAAACAACGGCCGACGCCGTGGATAAAGTCATAGAGTCTCTGTTCCTTCGCTGCGTAGGTCTTGCACAGACCATCAAGGCATTCTTGGAGACATTTGGTGGTTGTTCTGGTTCTTTTCTTAGGGGGCTGACCTCGTTCGGACCTGTAGATGGCTGTACACGCAAGACCGTTGTCTTTTCTCGGACAGTCGATGAGTCTCCACACAGAAGGGTGGGAATGTCCTATCAGTTTCTTAAAAGCGTGGTTCCAACCTTCACACACATTGTTTGTTCGAGAACCACCCTCAAGAGTGATCTCATGGATGTTGAGTATAAAGGGCTCAATCAGGCTTGCAAAAACATCTTAATTCTTTAAGGGGATTACGTAATGATCAAAGTGTGAGACTACTTAATGATACATGAAAGAGGATTAAGTAGTGATCAAAATGTGACAAATGGAGAAACCTTTAATGTGTGAAACAACATCTAAAGTACTGTCGGAAATGCTAGAAAAATGCTTTTTGACTTATATTTAAAATTCAGAGGTATTACAGTTACTTAAATAACAAATATCACTTTAAGAAACATCTACCTAATGTGGACCGAGGGAATAAATTTTGAGACATGCCCGAAAATGTGTTTTTACTGATGAAAATACCAAAAACTTTGAAAAATAACTGGTAGTGGGACGTTATTTGATACAAACATTAACTGCCTGTGTTACTGCATGCACGGTATCGACAGGTGAAATTGACACCTGAGCACACGCTCGGGGGAGGGGTCATCTCAATAGATGTTTTCTTCAAGATGTTGAATATGTGTACATATAGTATACGTATTGGTTATGTAAGGGATCATTTGTGTATGTGTGTTTGTTTTGAAATAAACATACAAATTACTGTACATTGGAAAGAATCCTATCATTTGTGTTATCTTGATTGTAGAAATGTGCAACGTTTTAATAAATGTTTTGCATGTCAACAGTATATTTCATTGCAAAAATATAAATGTAATTCAGTCAGTTTAATCTAGTTGTGAACATTGGCCAAAGATTTAACGAAGTCACTGGTGTAGCTTCTTTAGAATATATATATTATTCTTCTCATAAAGTCTGTAGACCGCCCGTCTAAGTACTCCCTTGTCAAAGTTGTCAAGGATGCTTTTACGTCCCGGTTTCGCTTTTGAGACGGTCCCTGTCTTGTCTGATTTGTTTACAATATTTTAAACTTGTTGGTAAGACATACCAACCGCTCTACAAGTTATGTAATAAACCCTTTCTAAACTAATGAAAGGTTTACCTCTGTCTTTTTCAAGTACAAAAAACTGCAAATAGTTGACATTAGTGGACGCTGTGATAAAGATGTGCATGCATGACGGGAAACTTATTTATCAAGAATTAACATTTATATTAATATTTCTTGAATAAAGAAATGATAATTAAGTAAAGTAATACAAACATTCAACATTTATTTGTTAAAGAAAAACGTTGATTCATATTTTTACACCACCTGTATTATTAGCATAAATGTAAAGACTATTTCAGATTTCTGTTGTTGAACTCTGAAAAATCGTAAGTTGTTGTTTTGGTACCATATTCTCTCCTGTAAACTGCCCTTTAAATGCATGGGAATGTTAAATCGATTGAAATAAAACTTAGGTACACTATAGGCGAGTTGATATATTGACAACATAGTACATTTATCACCTTTATCAAAGTATTAAGGCTAAAAAGCATTTTCTAGCATTTCCGATAGTGCTTTAGGAACAAGAGTCAATTAGGAAAACGTAAATGCTATCAAAACAATGCTTGCAATGATTGAGAAAAACAACTTGATCAAAGATCAGGACACACTAAAACTTTTAACAATAGCAATTTGAGAAGGGTGGATTTTGTCCATTTTATTGTTAAGAAGAGGTGGATTTTGTCCGGGGTGGCAATTTTGGGGTGGATTTTGTCCGGTCACCAAGCTACACAGCCTTGTGGCTCTGTTTTTATGAGACCATATTTTGGTGTTCCAGATTGACACAATGGTGTTTAGAGCTGATACAACCAATGCTATTGTCTTCAAGACACTGAGAGACAAAATACCACAGGTAAATATAGATTTTTGGGGTCCAATTTATAGATGTTAACTTTCTGTTCTTTCATGTTTGTCAGTACTGGTAGTGTTTACTTATTAAGGGTGACTATTGAGGGGGAAACAACTATTGAGATAGTCTATTGCAACATACTATTGTGATAGCGATTGTCTATTGTGACCAACTATTGCAATAGTTTTTTCTCCTTGAATTGTCTCATTTGAAGTCATTTTCCAGATGAATATATAGTTTATATGAAATAAAAACAAGTTGACGTAGTTTCAGTCTCTTTTAATATCTGACAAGAAACTTGAAACCCAGATCAAGTAAACAGTTAAAACATAAACTCAATGAAGCTGCAAGTCTGCACCCAAACATCCTGTATTTTGCACTGCGCTTCAGCATCAGAGACTCAACAATGACTTTGTGTGCTGGCGATTAGGTGCTTGACTCTGAGGGTGTGCGTTCGAATTCCAGATGGGACTGAACCCAAAAAGTACTAGCATCTGTACTTTACTAAGAAAGTGTAATCTCAAATATAACATGTTACATTTGACCACTTTCTAAAATGGCATTGTGTATGTCATGTTTTAACTGATTCTGTTTATGTCTTTATACTTCTAGCAATACACACACAGTTCATACTTGATACAGATCCATTATTCTGTGGAGGCTGGTGGCATATCAGCCATAAAACACTAGGGTATCTGAGTTGTCTGTTTGCACATACATTTATTATCATTTTGACCTGACATCTATCTTGTTATTAAAATTACACAACATTTCTGCATACACACCTTATCCCGATGTATTCATGGGCAGTGGAGCTACAAATGATTTGTCCTGAACTTTCAATGTCTTAGTATCATGTAGTACATTAATTTACACAATTTTGGTCGACTGGCCTTTACCGAACACTGGCACAAGACAAAATCAATTACTACTGCTAGTGCTGCTCTACCTATAGTCACATCCAGACAACAATAAATTGTAAAAAATGGCAAAGGTGAGGACCTCAATTATGAAATGTCATGTAATGTCATCTCAAGTACCAAACTGTGGGGTAGGCAAGTGGCTAAAGCGTTCGCTTGTCACACCAAAGACTGGATTCAATTTCCCCCATGGGAGCAATGTATGAAGCCCATTTCTGGAGGTCCCGCCACCACCATCATCATAATACTGACTGCATATTGCTGAAAGCGATATAATATTCCTCAATATCAAGCTGTCCAACTCCCTATTGTTCTACAGGGCTCAGGTTTGATAACTACCAATTTGTTGACTGACACTGAGAGAGTACTTGTGTTTCCTGCCAGGAACACAGCCCTTCTGAAGCACTGGTTAAGGCTGTGTTGTTGGCAAATCTTCATATTTTCCAAAAACATCTTGGTGGGTCTCTTGGAAAAGTCCCATTTGCTGTCTGTGCTGCATGTAGAAGGGGCAAGGGCCCTGAGCTGATGATGAGCCAGGGTCACTTGAAAACTCTTTGTTACATTAATTTATGTTGATTTGTAATAAAAATAATTATGATGATAGATGATGATGACGTACATTGCATAATCAAGAGAAATCCCTGCTAAAGGCAGAGTCCACTGTGTTTGAAGGAATTCCAGTGATCATGGATATAAGGATTTCCTTAAGTTTGTCATATGGGATCCTGTAAACCATTTGGACATTTCAGGTGTCACTCGCTCCTGCAGTGAGGCTACAAATTTGTTCTGGATTGAAATCCAGCCTGCCAGACATCTGTGACTCTATCAACAATTTGGATATCACCACCAGCTTCCTCAAGTCTTTAGGAGGAGAACCAGACAAGTCACTGCAGACTTTCATGACAGATGTGCTCAAAATGAAACAGACAATAACAAGCCAGAAGGTATATGTATTTACAGCATGTCAGGCTAACAATACAGCTACACTGTGCTACCTTTCATAAATTGTATATGAAATACTTATGGTGAAAGGAAGTGATTATCATGATAATTGTTGTTTCAGTTTAGGAAATCAGTGGTATTGTTTTTATGATATGAATGGATATACCATTCATGTAACAAGTTGAAGTCAAGTGTCGGGAAACAGAGGCGGCAGTACCGCAAATACAGTTTGTTGATCATCCAGCTACAACGAATATTACTTTTAGTGAGACAAAATATGTATACATATCCATTTTATGTCCACTACACTTTAGTTTGAGGGGTGAATAGTGATTGTTGTGAAGAATGCGAATCAAAGTTATAAATATCTTGCCTAATTCAATATGGATTTGCTGATACTATTTCCGATCAGATCATGTCGTAAAGTTTTGTGAAGGTTGGGGGGTCAGCTTATCAATGGAACATACCACTTTGATACTGATTTATTGGGTCAAGTTAGAGGGTCAGCTTCTCTGTAAAATCGGCTTATCTAAGGTAATATATGGTATATCTTTCCCTTTCAGGCAAGGCAGTTCTGTAGATTCAAGCACATACAATCACTGTGGTTGCTGCTTAGTTTTGAGAAGTCACGTGTTCTTGCTCAAAATGCACAGGTATATAGATACAAAATTATTTTACCTAGCAATTGTGTAAGTGTGTAATATTCAGTGATCCACCACTGTTATTTACCCATTTGAATTAGTTTCCTCGGAGTGTTCTCTGCTGTTCCTTCTTCATGTTAAATATGTTTTGCTGGGACAAGAAATGCACACCAGTTAATAGAGATAACACAGATGCTAATTTTAAATGGACTCTTCTGAATTTGTTGCTTTCATTTCCTGAATGTTATGAATACTGAAATGCACAACAGGAAGCCTTTATAGATCCATGGTTTAAGTTAAGAGCCTGTTATCATTTTAAGCATAAAAACAGGTATATAGCAGTTCATGAAATGTAAAATAACTTTGTGCTATGATTATTTTGTTTCAATTTTTCACTTGTCTTTGCTTTCAGGATGCATTTGATTACTTAGACACTGAACTTAAGAGAGATCTTCCTGAGGAAGCTAGAGCTGAACTAAAGCGTTTTTGTCAGAAAAAGAGCCCAGATAGGATGGAATGCCTGTTGCAGGCAATGTTTGACTGCCTGTTGCTCAGAGTAGCTCAACCAGTTGACCCTTATGATGAAGATGCTGTGGACATGAAAACCATGAGGTAAGCATGGTGCTAGACCAGAATGTTGTTCAAACGGGAATAAACCATGAGGTAAGCATGGTGCTAGACCAGAATGCTGTTCAAACGGGAATAAACCATGAGATAAGCATGGTGCTAGACCAGAATGCTGTTCAAACGGGAATAAACCATGAGGTAAGCATGGTGCTAGACCATAATGCTGTTCAAACGGGAATAAACCATGAGGTAAGCATGGTGCTAGACCAGAATGCTGTTCAAACGGGAATTAGCCTTA
Source organism: Haliotis rubra (assembly GCF_003918875.1). Taxonomy (NCBI): domain Eukaryota; kingdom Metazoa; phylum Mollusca; class Gastropoda; order Lepetellida; family Haliotidae; genus Haliotis; species Haliotis rubra. The sequence goes on along the minus strand of NW_025765022.1, from coordinate 122,572 downwards.
TACTAATGATGGAAAAGTATTCCTGTTAATGTAACTTGGCCATAATTACTTGAAACTGTATCCAATATATACCTATAAGGTGTGATAAATAAATGCAACAAACGTTTTATTTTAATTTATGTAACTTCACATTCCACAGCCTGCGAGACATCCTGCAAGGGGACAGAGATGCTCCACTGTACAGTAAGGATCCTGATGAAACACTGACCGAGGAAGATATCTTCTCCTTCCCAGCAGTCATCCTGGGGAAGCACATCCCCGACACCTGGCTGTCAGTCCTCCGGGAACTTGAAAAACGCAGGAAGGAGTTTCAATAGTGCCTCAACATACGTCAATAGTGGATTGTCAAACATGTACTTATATGGTGTAAATATAAATGAATGTGCCAGTCATCTGGAAAGTCACTCAACATTGTAAGAGTTTCAACAGCGCCCCAGCATAGATCATACTTTCATAGTGGATCAGCATACTTGTGTTGTTTAGACAAGTGTAATGTCATGGACTTAAATTACTTCTGGACATAACCACTTTTGGTATGTTGATGATCTTGATAGTTGAATTTGCTGATTTTATGACTCCTCTCATGTATATTTTCTTTCATTTCTATATAGTGAGGTGGTCGTGAATGTTTTATTCTATTTATAATATGGTATGTGAGTTATGACCAAATTATTTTGAAGACATTAATATTGCTTTTTGATGTGATTGATATGATGCTATGTATGTTTTAATCATTCTGATATATATTTTATAGAGTTACTTGTTATTTGAAATATGTATATGATAAATTCAAGTGGGAGAGCCAGTAATTCTGAGGGAACTCGCAACACAGGAAGGAGTTTCAATAGTGACTCAACATATGACAATAGTGGATTGATTTACTTGAGTTGAAGCAGAATTAACAGAGCTAATTATGGTTATCTACAGACAGATGTATACTGTGTGTAATGGATTAAGTTTCCTTCTTTTCCACATTTAGTTGTTTGCTATGCAGTATGTTTGCTTTTTTCAGTTTCCACACGATATGGTTTAGGTTGTAGCATTCTGATGACTTGCACATAATGTTGAAATGTTGTATTCAAATTGTGATGAGTACATGAATCGTTAAACATGGTTTAAGGTACCTTGGTTTAAGGAAACCATGCGCAAGATTCATGTTTTCTACATTTTTTTTTTATTTCTCTAATATTATGATGTGTACACATCTAGTTTCATTGTCATACTTTCTGATATATGAAGGAATTATGTGAAAACCAAAACAGAATTAGAGAAATACAGTAATCTTCTTCAATAGTGTTCTTATTCTGTACAGTTTGCCTACAGTAGTGAAATTATGATTAATTATGGATAATTGAAAAATCAAATCGTTACATGGGTTCTCTGTGATAAAATATTAGCCAACAGTGCACACAGAAAAATATGGTATATGAAAGAACAACCGTCACATGATCATCATGATTTGTTGTTTAAAGTATTTTCCTATGTTGTACTACATATCAAGACTATTGTGTTGTTTATGTTAAATCCAGTTTGACACATTATAGGACTGATATGATGATCAATTTCTCAATTCGTAGAGTTTATTTGTTGTTTGAAACAATGAAATGTGTTGCTTGTATACCATATGTACAGACATACATACCGGTAGTATGTTCAATATTGTCCAATAAAGCCATCACCTCATAACGACCAGTAACTTGCTTGCATTCCGGTCATTCAGTTGTCTGAGACTTCTTTCAATTATTTTAGTACCTTACATCATCCTGTGACGCTGTTGGACTTATACTGAAAATGAGGGTTGTACTTGTTTCTGTAATAGAAGTCCAGTAAGACTGATTTTACGTTTGTGTTTAGATCATAATGTATGAACCCATCGGTAATCATACAAAGATTATGTTTATCACATGTTCATGAGATTGATGTTCATATCTGATTTAAACAGGTGTTTTATGTTTGTCAACATTGCACTGGTTTAGTTGTTTTCCTTTGTGTAATAACATTGAATAATGTGTGTTAAATAGATTTTCAGTACACACAAAATTTGCATTTTTTAGTGTAGCGTGTTTGTTTATGGTTACACTGACAAGAACAGTACAACTACATAATCCAAAACATAGAATATTTCTTGATGAATGTGGGATAAGTATGTTTCTATTTCCTTATGTTTTCATGGCAAGATGGACTTTCATGACAACTTTTGACTATTTTTGGACCAAAATTGGTTTTGGTACAATTTCTTTTTGACAATGATGTACTGGTTTAGTTTGCATTTTGGTGACTTGTTGACTTATGATATTTTGGAATGTTTGTTTTTTAATGTGTTATGTTTTCCATGATGACGTAATGGATTATACTGGAAGTGATGGTAGTGCTAGATTCAGAAGGAGAACTCCCAGGCCATTGTCTATTGTTTTATGAAACTTGCTGTACAGATCAGTCTGGTGATGAAATGTGCCTTTTCATAATTAGAGATATTTGCATGAGACTGAAGAGCAAATTGTTTTCTTCACTGAACTTAAGGAATCTAATGGTAATGAACCAACAGTGGGTTATTAGTGAACAAACTCCATATGTGAATTGCACTATGAGGTATATAATTTTTTATTATTCTCAAAGAAAATATTGGAATGTCAATGTGACAGGAACTTTTAATTGGCTGTTTTATTTTTTTATACTGTTCACCACATATCCAGTTGAGCTTCATTGACATTGCACCATTTGTGTTGATTAGCAATGTATAGTTAGTAGGCCTTTAGATGCCAATAAATGCTGCTAATCTCGATATCCCTGAATAACAATATATCAGTTGACATTTGCTGTGGTGAGGTTTAATTTTCAGATTACTCTGTTGGTGAAAAGAAGGGACAATGGGCTAGTCTCATGGTTGAAACACTGGCTCATCATGCCTATGAGCCATTTGAGATTCCACGTGTGAAGCTGATTCCTTGTGTCCCTTGCTTTGATATTGCTGGAACTGTGCTAAAGCATCATAAAAATCTTCCCAAATGTTATTTATAAATACGTCTTCATACGTTATATATTGTTTTGTAAAATAATGTTTATTTATACTTATCAATACTTGTTTGCTGAAAGATATCACATATGCATTGTATCACATATGCTCTTTGTAAATAGGTCTTCATAAGTTCTACATCTCATATTTTGTTGTATTTTGATAATTTGTTCATTTTTGTCAATACCTATTTGCGGAAAGATATCACATATGGAAACCATTAATATTTCCATGGAATAATTCCATCCTCATTGAAAAAAAGCTGGGGTTAAGTTGTCCATCTAGCAAAACGATGACTTTACATTGTGTGTAGGTCATAATGTACATACCTATCAGTAATCATACAGAGATTGTGCATTGAAATAGATGTTCATATGTGAGTCAAACAGATTTTCCTTTTGTCGTTAATGAACTTGTTTGTCTCCTTTGTTTAATAACGTTGAATAATGTGTGTTAAATTTTCAATACATCTGCATTTTTAGTGTAGCATGTCTGTATGTAGTCCAAAGTAATAGTCCAAAACATAAAATATTTCTTGATGAAACTTGCTATACAGATCAGTCCAGTAGTGAAGTGATACCTTTTGATGATTTGAGATATATATTTTTCTATTTCCTTATGATTTCATGGCATGATGGACTTTCATGGCTATTTTTGTCTATTTTGGGACCAAAATTGCTTTTGACACATGTTTTTTGGTCAATGATGCACTGGTTTAGTTTGTCTCCTTTGTGTCATAACATGGAATAATTTGTGTGAAACATATGAATAATGTGTAGCATGTGTGTATATGGTTACACAGGAGAGAACAGTACAACTAAATAGTGCTCAATTACATTAGTTGTACAGGTAAACAGAAGTATCTTGAGCACTTATGGTATGGATTTGGAAGGGAATCCATACACCCCCATATACGCACTGCTTGTTGAAAGGTATAGCCACAATACATGGTTTTCAGTAGACATTTTCAGACATGTTTGGTGCCATTAAACATACCTTTAAATATACTTTTTGTGAATTAATAATATTGTGATTAGTTGTGTTTGATTTTCTTGAAAAGAGAAAAGATTTGAATATTGATTGCATATAATTCAGAATAATTCAAATCTTGTTTTACATGCTATGTGTGGTAAAATGTACATAGAACTCATATATATACATAACATTTGAAATTATACATTTATCAAAATAATATGTTTATAATCTTTACCATGTAAACTATATTTGTACTTGTAATGGTATACAACCCTTTAAACAGTTTAGTAATGACTAATTCATGTTTATGATTAATAAATTCATTAATACATATTCTAAGGTATTTTCTATATACAGAAATCAGTTTCTGTTTGAATGTAGCTACTGACAAGTTAGCTCTTTCTGTTGTTTGTAGATTTCATGGAGTAGAAAAGGAAACGATAACAAAGATCTCTTCATATCATCAGGATTGTATGGTTTCTCTCGAATCTTATTGAAACATGAATGCAAGCAAGTTACTTCAGAAAGATATTTCACATGACTGAAATAAAATATATCAATTTTCTGTTTTCATGAATAAATTAGTCTGATTGAAAGCTGTAACGATATTCTTGACTGTTTTTTCTAATAATTCCAGTTTTAGTGACTCCAACATTTTTGTGCTCTTGTAATACACTGTAACTATTTCTGTGTGCTTTTCAAACAATAATTTTTTACTGCTGATTAAAGATTCAAGACTTTCACATTCATTTCAATGTTCTCTTTTGTGAAGAAAGAAAAACAGCCTAAGGTTACAACCTAAGCATCCTCATACATGGTGGATAGATACATATCATAATTAATAAGCACAGCTAATACAGAAAACTGTGTTTAGTACAAACATAGACCGCCTCCGTGGTGTAGTGGTTAGAGCGTCCCCCCGGAGGGCGGAAGGTCGTGGGTTCGATTCCCGACCGCGTCATACCAAAAGACGTTAAAATATGGTACTTGTTGGTTCCTGCCTGGCGCTCGGCATTAATGGGTACAACAAGGACTGGTCGGCTCGGAGTCAGTATAATGTGTCTGAGTGGGGTATTCATGCTTCACTGCGGCATGGTATCTCAGTGGGCTAGCACTATAAAACCAGCTTCAGTCTGGGCTAGTACAAGCAGCCGCACATACACATACACAGGCATGCCCGTCGTCATATGAGCAAAATATTCTCAAGTACGACGTTCACCCCAATTTCACCTCACCTCATTACAAACACACTTATTATGAACTGAAGGATATAACCCTTTGGTTTACTGTAGTTCCATGGTTGAACAAAACCCAACAGTTCCACGGCATTATGGATCTGGGAAGAGTTTTATTTAGATCATAAACAAACACTAATGACCATGTGGCTCTCCTGGCCCTTTGTGGTTGTAGTTGTAGCTGTTCCGGCTGCTGCTCGTCTTCTTCATCTTTGGTGATATCATAAGCATACAGTAATACTGCAAATGTCATGTTATCATCACCCTCAACGCTTGCCATCATCAATGGTTGTGGGTTGTAGTGTTCACTCTGAAGATGTTGAAGAAACAATGAAGTTCCTGTCGGGGTCCAATCGTAGCTCAAATGTGATCACCCTCAATCGTGATTGTGAAAGACGTCGTGACCACAATCATATCCTATTGCAACAGAGTGCATCGGTTCATGATGAACATATCAGGACGTACCTGCACATACTAGATCATACCAAATTGTGGACTCCGATGGATCGTATCTGAACGGGAGACCAGATCGTGACACCTTAAATTGACCAATTGTGACAATATCGCATCCAAGCACAATCCAAATCGTATCAACTCATCACATCACCTCGTATCCAAAACTTGAAATATTTCAGAGAAGTGCCACAATCAGGTAATGCCACCTTGAAACTTGCACGAATTTTGCCTCAGCACTGCCGCTTAAGTCGCAATACGTGTACCGTAATTTAGATGGTACGAAAGCGTGAAGCCTTGTTTGCGCACTGTCCCCGTCGTGTTTATGCTTAAGTTACGCACTTGGCACACCATGCGTGACCGAAACTGGTGTGCATTGTAACGCAATGGCACGTTATCGCATGACTATATACATCTAGGTCAAGTATTGTTGGCGCATTGTTTACAGTCGTCGTATTATTTGGTCCCGCATTTTCCCGCTTGACGCCACATTATTATAAATAGCAGGCATCACCACAGCTTCATGCATTGCTGTGGACCTACAAGATGTTGAACACCAGAGAATAAGCTCTTATTGCAGAAAACAAAAGGTGTCTATATATCACAGGTGCAGCACTATTACTTCTTGAAGACCAGCAGATGAAGCAGGCCAAACAAGAAGACGTAAACCCCAACTAGAAAGAAGCAGAAAGCAAGGATAGTGTGGGTGAGGGAATGGTTGACTAGAAGACATCACTTCTGACATTATGATCAGTTATTGACAGAACTCCACAAGGAAGATCCAATAGGCTACAGAAATTACCTGAGAATTTCCCTCGACTTGTTCCAAGAATATGGTGGAGAAGTTAACCCCTCACCTTGAGAAGAAGACCACATCCATGAGAGAACTGCTGGAGGTGGGACTCAAGCTGACAACCACTCTTCACTTCCTAGTCACTGGTAATTCCTATGCAAGTCTGTAGTCCAGCTTCAGAGTTGAAGCTACTACAATTGACAAGTTCTTACCAGGGGTTTGCAAAGCCACTTGTGAGGTTTACAAGGACGAATTACTCAGTTGCCCCAAAACTGAAGAGGAGTGGAAGGAGGTTGATGAAGGTTTTACTTCCAGATGGAACTACCACAACTGTCCCAAAGCTGGATCATTCTACTACAATTATAAGGGCTTCCAAAGCATTGTGCTCATTGCCTATGTAGATGTTGGATACAAGTTCTTGTACGTTGATATTGGGGCAGTGTGTGGTGTTTCAGATGGAGGGACATGGAGTGAGTGAGTGAGTTTAGTTTTACGCCACACTCAGCAATATTCCAGCTATATGGGAGCAGTCTGTAAATAATCGAGTCTGGACCAGACAATCCAGTGATCAATAGCATGAGCATCAATCTGCGCAATTGGGAACCGATGACGTGTCAGCGAGCCTGACCACCCGATCCCGTTAGTCGCCTCTTGTGAAAAGCATGGGTTACTGAAGATCGGAGGGACATGGAAGAACTGTACTTTGCACAAAGCTGTTAAGGACAACCGAGCCGGACTGCCTGGACAACTCCACTGCCTAATTATGCATGACAAGCCTGTGCCATATCCTTTCGTAGCCGATGATGCATTTGCACTCATAGCTTGGTTGATGAAACCATCCTCTCATCATCATTCCCAGATTAACAAATTCGGCCAGCTTCATGGGTCCCTCATCCGTCCATTTGTAGTCCGGTATTTCTTTCTTGCTAACTCTGATCCACTTTTTCTGATGTGTTTGGGGCTTTTCTTGGGGCTCTCCTTGAGGTGCAGAAACATCAGCACTTGAGTGGGAGGGGGTAGAAATATCCCTCTCACTCCCTGCAACCTCTGTCTCTCTCTCTCTCTCTCTCTCTCTCTCTCTCTCTCTGTCTGTTTCTTGTCCGGTCTCTTCTTCGAGTCTTCTATCCACTGCTGGTCCTGCTCTTCCTCTGGTTGTCGTCTTCTTCTTGGCAGGCATCTTGTTTTCATTCTTTTCATGCTGTCTCAAATGTTATGACACATATCATATGATTATTCATTGACAATGTCAGTGTCTCACATACGGCTCTTCTTAGAACGTCGACACTTATGTATAGGAAAGTGACTTAACATCATGGAGTACAGTCCTTACAGAATGTCCTGCTTCTTGCGACAATTATATATTTCTATTTGACCGTGAGCAGTGGATTTGCAGGTGATCGGAAAAAAGTCATAAGAAAAAAAAGTCATGGAAAAAAAAGTCATAGGAAAAATAACTATTATGAAACATCCTGTACTCTAGTTATTTTCTACAATTTAAAAAAATATTTAAAACTAATTCAGCAACAACTGTTTACTTTCATCTTCAAATAATCTTCAGTAATAAAAGCATCCTGTTCTCCAGATATTTGTAAAGACTTTCACTTTCAAGTTGATTATTCCTTTCAGTGAGTAAGCAATTGGGATCTTATCCATACAGGAGAAATGAACATATTACATTATCCCAGAGTGGATGGCCAAAAGACTGTGACTCTGTTGTGATTTGTTCATTTTATGATGTCATGTATTATGCTTGAATAAATATATGAAATTTATAAGTTTGCTTCAAATGTGGTTCAGAGAGATTTATGTAGTGCTATTGATGACAATATTGAATATTGTTATGACTTGTTGAATAAATACATAACCCATACTAACTTCTTGAGTTTATGATTTTTTTTCCTATGACTTATTTTCCTACCCAAATCTATGACTTTTTTCCCATGACTTTTATTCCAATGACCTTTTTTCCTACAACCGATTTGCATAGTCACTCAACTATTTTTTATGTATTTGTATGTACAAAATTGTCTTAAGAATATGTTGTAGCACCCTCGAGTCTCAACTATTTTAATTGCCATTCTGTTTCATTTTTATATGACAAATGCAACACGACTATGCTTTGAGAACCAAAGCCTTCCCCATTTTACTGAAAAATAATAACATGCCTCGCATTATAGAAATAAACAATGCGATTGTTTCCTGCAAATACGTCTCCAACAATTACAGTTTGCTCTTTCTTTATGGAAGTGTAATTGAGCAGCTGTGTATCTGATCTCATTGTCCCTCCCGAAAAGGAAATGGCCGCTACCCAATTACAACTAGTTTCCTGGAACTGAAACTGAAAGTAGGCATTTCTTCAAAAGCTGTCTCTTACCTTATAGAAGATTAGTATTCAATCGTTAACAGTCAGCCATGGTTGCGTCCAAACTTTTAAGACGGGAGGTTGGAATTAAGGTAAGCACGGATAAGGTATGGGTTGTATAAGTTTGAAAATGGCATATTACTATCTGATGCCAATAAATGGCCGAGCTATCATGTGTGCAGTTCTTGGCCTACTGCCCCAGTAAATCAACCTTTGTTTATTGTAACAGTAACACCAGCCCAGGATGAGTTACGAATACAAGGGCTGTTTTATGTTTTTATCAGAAACTGTCAGATCTTAAGGATTCTGTGTTAGTGTATTGGAAGTGTCAGATTTAAATGACTGTATGCTGCTACTGAAAGTGTCGGATCTGATTTTTGTATGCTACTATTAGCCAGGCCCAAGGTAGGTTATGAATACAAAGGTAGATCTATGCAAAACCGATGAATATGACCTTAACCTTTGCCCTGATGTTTATCCACATGAATTTATGACCCAGGGTATGGAATAACATGAACACGTGTAAATATCTTTGGAAAGAAATATTTAATTTGGTAATGGTCTGATATAATCCATTTCTGTAATATAAGTGAAAATGTTTGTAACTTACCACGGGAACACCCTATTAAATGCCATGTGTCCCCAACATCTACTGTCAAGAAATGTATTTTGTCAAAACTAGAATCTACACAGTTCATTAAAATAACAATGTACTTTAAAAAAAAAAATACTTTATACTTAGCAGTTAAGAAAGATACGAGACGTGCAAAGTGAATATCTAAGGTGTCTGGCAACCCACCCTCGCCGCGCACTTCGTAGAATGTAATCAGTTACTGGTGCGGCGTACGGAAAGAGAAAGAACAGTAGGCCTACTTTCTCTTTCACGTGGAATATATTGCTGACAACACTGATAATTCCAACAGTATTCATGGGCGGATACACCTTTTTGAGAAAGGTGGGGTGCACACTTCATTTTCACCCGAGTTTTAATGGTCATTTAACAAACTTTCAGCACAAAAAGGGGGGTGCGCATCCCTGCCCCCCCTCTCTGGATCCGCCTATGGTATTCCAGTACTGTTCTTTCTCTTTTCGTACGCAATACCAAAAAGTGATTACGTTCTTCCATAGACTTGCACTAAACGCCAAAAGAAACGTTACCCTCCTACATTTATCAATTACTTAAAAAACTATCCAAAATATGTTAGAAGGTATCAGTTTACAAGAAAGACTAAGAACACAACTTTATACAAATCACGAAAACAATTCTCAAATGCATTCATATTTAGGTGAAATGCATCTTTTTCAGAAGAGTTACATTGTCCTTTTTTCGTCCATGCCGACATAAACCAATAACAGTGATTTAGATGTCCAAAAGAAAGGTTGAAATAAAATTCTGGTTTGAAACAAAGATAATCCATTTAAAGTCAACATTTTCAACTATTAAAACAAGAACAACTGTTGTAGTGTGTAAAATTGTAAAATAATCATTCCTATGATTTCAGTCTCTTAAAGGTCACATTTCTGTCAAAATCGATTGGTGTCGTTCGGCCCTATTTGTATAATGACTGATCGAAATTGATCCCATTTCTGTGTTTTTTTACCTCGATATTTAATCATGTCATGTAAAAATCTGTTTGTATTCTCAAAACAGTGTCGGCCCATAAGTTTTTCACATGCAATACAGCAATAAATACTCCCTTGTTGTAACCCGTGTTAGGTGGTATAAACCTACACATGTTATTTGTCATCATTCACTTGATGGTCAGTTAATGAATTTATTACAGGTATAATTAGTGGTAACACACTTATATTACCCGACAAAGGTTCCCATTTGGCATTTCTTGTGTCTGGAGTAAATATTCAACATTATAAACATCGATCAAAGGATTAACCGATAACACGCTGATTGATTAATTACTTTTATCTTACACAGCGGAATTGTCAAAAGGTAGTGTTTATGTATGTAGATTTACTAATCTATACTGAATACACTCTGTCGTGTCGGCGTCGGCGTAAAAACAACGTCCTTCTTTCAAAGGATTAACCGGCAATACATTGATTGATTGCCCATTATTGGCTAACTAAATTACTGTTTTTAAAGAAAGGCGGACATTATGCAATTAGTTGCCAGGTGTGCTATCTTGGGTGACCAATGAGACTATACACCAATACCTGAAAAGATTTATCACTTTTTCGTATATTAAACTGTTAAAAGACACATCATTTGGAACAGTTTTGTGGATATTGATGGATACATTCCTCGAACAAGGTAATGGCCTGATATTGTTCCTATAACTTTAATCTGTTTTAATTTTAATATTTGCATTTCGTTTTTATTCATTTGTCGTAGCATTCAACAGAATCATTGTTTTCGCCGTAAAGTGTAATGAGACAGACAACATACACTAGGGTGTGTGTGCGAATTATGATTCACATTGGCAAACTATAAAATGTCTAGATATTACAGTTCTGTTATAAATTCACTATAAGTATCAGCAGATCGTCTGCTTTTTATTTAGTTTCAAAATGCATACAAGTATGATAATAAACTAATTAGGATTATAAGACCAAATATAAAGACGCACATTGACTAGTATCTACATACTGGTGAGTGGACATTGGGAATGTAGCAAGAAATTTATCGCACAGTATTGTGACTTCGACCCCCACCTCGCTTCCGTGGAAGAAATCGTTATGTTATAAGTTGTGTCATGCAAAATGCTTTTGGTTATGATTCCAATACATATTTAACTACGAGTAGAAAGTAGTCTTGATTTTCTAACTTGATGAAAACAAACTATAATCTCATTAATTCTAACAGATTTTTTTTATTTTTAAAAATGGCGGCGCCCTGTCGGGAACATCCGCCAGTCTGAGGATAAATGCTCTTTAGGTTTGTTTTCACCGAGTTACAAAATCAAAACTACTTTCTACTGGTAGTAAAATATGTATTTTATTGATGGCCAATAGGATTTGCATGACAAAGCGTATAACATAACAATTTCTCTCGTGGCGGCGAGGTGGGTGTCAATATAATACTACTTACAATATTATTGTTACTTCGACCACAACCTCACTTCCGAGGAAGAAATCGTTATGTTACAAGTTGTGTCATAGAAAATCTTTATGGTCATCAATCATATGCATATTTTACTACAACTAGTAAGTAGTTTTGATTCTTTAACTTCCGTGAAGCGATCTGAACACAAGTAAGATATCGTTTCAGGCTTCCACAACGCTCGCTTCGCACTCACAAACATAACCCATTTAGCACGAACTGCGGGGTCCTGTGGAAATCTGTGCATGGGGACACCATCGCCCGACCCCTAGGAGCAATTGACGACAAACAACGATTCGGCATGTCGTCGTTGATGTCGAGAAATCATCAAAATGATGAGCGTGCTACACATTTTCTATACAACTAACTGAAAATCGTTCCTCATATGACGTCACTGCAGTGCTCTGGCGACAGAGTTACGTAACCTGTCTGTGGTTTCGTTGGCGGGCGAGTGGGAAGCAGGCGACTTTTTGGCCACTTTTAATCGCTCGGTATTAATTAACCACAAGTTTTTAAAGAATAAATTTGGTGTTCCGCATAAGACTAACCACAAATCTTTCATATGTAATGGTTAAAAGAGTAACAAAAAACAAAGTTTAGTGGTTCTTTAAGACATTTTCTGCTGATTTACTTAAGTGAAAACAAGTAAAACGTGTGTTGTGCCCTTAACAAACGTGTCTTTGATATTGTGAACAAATGTTTAGGAACATCTAAAATTATCTTTGTTAACATCTTTGCTTGAAAAGTAAAATGTTACCATTTTTTGTTGACACATAGCAATATCATTTGCCAAAACGCAGCAATATTCAAACAGTATTTGCACCTATTTCACATGTAGAATAATTGTATAGGGTATAAAGAGAGCCTAGAATGCATGATATGATACACAGGTACGAGAAATATGCCACGATTAACAGCCGAAGGGAGAGAAAGAGCCATCGTAATGGTGCAGATGGGGTCGACATACAATGCTGTTGTCCTCGGATGCCACCATACCACGGTTATAAGACTTATTCAGGGTTTCAGACAGACTGGGGTCCCCGTAGACAGCGTTTAGTGTATATGCATGGTCTTTGGATCTACGCAGTCCAAAAGACATCATGCAGTCTCTTAATACATCAGTGAAGTGCACGAGTGTTGGAGAGTGCATTTGTGGCATATTACTTGATCGAGAGACCAAAGTTCTCCTTGTTTACATTCCTCGCTTTCCCCAAAAAATGTTTTAAAAATAATATAAAGAGATAATGCGATTTTTTTGTTTGCAAACACGTGTCCAAAGAATACACTTTGGTTATTTTATTTGTTATGGAAGTATAATTGATCCCATTGCCCCTCCCGAAAGTGCAATGGGAGTTGGCTAGATTAATGAGGTTCGTGTATCCAGTTTCCTGGAACTGAAACCGAAAGTAGGCATTTCCGCGAAAGGCTATTCCCGATCTCTTACGTCAGAAGGTGAAGGTGAACATGCGCACACACATTCAGTCAGTGACAGTCAACAATGGATACGTCCAGACATTTAAGACGGAATGTTGGAATTAAGGTAAGCACAGGTAAAATAATGTATGTATGCCATCCATTTAGGTTGTTTAACTCATTAAGCCTGAGAGCCCCATCACTACTCAACACCTGGAAGCCCTCGCTGATTGCCCACTCTCTGTGCCGAGACTAATTAGTGCAAGTCACACCTGATTTCCCTGGCAGGTTTCGGGATCACAGGAAACTGTCTAGTCGTACGAACAAGTCCTGATTGTTTAATTGTGTCGTAAAGATATATGTTGAAAGAAATCAGGTGTGAATACATGTCGTGTATTGCAAGCTTTATGTAATTTTATTGCAAGTTTCTCTTGTAGACCTTATGTCGGCTTGTACATTTATATTTTATCACAATATGCATACACATTTATATTTTATCACAATGCGGTCCTATACAGTCAAGACATGACCCTGCATCACGGCCCGTGATGCAGGGTCATGTCTTGATGTACAGCGATGTATTCTTTGTATGTAACAGATGAGACACACCTTAAAAAATTCTCTCTTATATCATTGTGTGAGGTTTAAATTTACAAAACATATATGACAATGACATACTGTAAAGAAGAATTTACTTTCATACTTTATAATCTTCGACGCAAATAGCGGTTTTGCCGATACATTTCTAGTGTTTACGAATTATTTTAATGAAAGTACTATAACGCTACATTCATAGCATTGCACTTTATTTCATACAGATTTAATGCAGAAAACATAGTGACCATACAAACAAACATATGCAAACATACATATAGAAAATGTACACTACATATTCCTTGCATAGACATAAAACAAAGAGTCATGTGATAGGGTGTCATCAAATTTCCTGAGTAGAACGTTCGGTATCTCAACTGTTCAATGTAGTGGCTGGTCATATGTTATCTGCGACCAATCGTATCATGAGATACCTGTCACAGAGGGACAGGTGATGGGGCGTGGGCGAAATTTCTGAAGAGCACGTTTGGTAACTCAGCAGCTTGGATAGAGATTGGTTATTGGCTATATCCTTGACCAGTCAATATGCTGGGTTTCGGCTTTATCAACTCAAGCTATCATGTAACAGTTTGTGTATTGTAAACATAAACACTGGTATCTCAACTGTTCAGTAAAGTGGCTGGTCATATGTTATCTGCGACCAATCGTATCATGAGATACCTGTCACAGAGGAAAGGACAGGTGACGGGGCGTGGCTTAAATTTCTGAAGAGCACGTCTGGTCACTCAGCAGCTTGGATAGAGATTGGTTATTGGCTATATCCTTGACCAGTCGATATGCTGGGTTTCGGCTTTATCAACTCAAGCTATCATGTAACAGTTTGTGTATTGTAAACATACACACTGGTAACGATGTATGAAATATACACATAAGACAAATAGGAGTAGATAGTCACTTTGGCGAGTTTATTTGTCCTCATTTTAGTGTTTTTTCGATAAGTAAAACAAAGCGATTGAAATCCAACCACTGAGTAGAGGTAGTATTTATTTTCATATACATTTTATGCACACAACTAGTACATAAAACATAATGGTTTGCTGTACATGTAAATATAATCTTCACCTTGATACAAATGACTATCCAAACTAGAGTACACGCATTACAGAATTCACGAGGTGACACTATACTGAATTATTATAGTGTATAAACTTGCAGTTGACACCCCCACCCCCAATATTTATGAAGGTGGGCGTGCCTATATCTTTACTGAATGCAAACGAGGTTCATAAGATTACAGATGTGCATGCATGTATAAACATCACAGAGAGGGGCGTGACTCCATAAAGCAAGATGTCCAATGATATAACAGCGCATCTGTTTATTTCACACTTGTCACGGGACAAACCTTTCAACAAGGACGTAACTACATATGCATTCTACCGGAGGCTGTTATTTCAAGGTCGAAAGAGGTGTTCAATTATATCATTACTGTAATCTGCTTGAATGATTATACGCATGTGTATCGATACCGTAACTGATATACTATCCAGCTTTTATTGACGATGGATCAATAGAGACTGAGTTGATTGATACACGTGATAACTGCACCGGATTTGATAATTACAGAGATCAAATACAAATGTTTTACAGAATGCTCATGTAAATTGCATAGAAAACTGACAATTCAAATCAACATGAAACTTTCAACAGCTTGAACAAAAATGCTTGAAATACCTTTGTATGGCTTACATGTAATAACTTATGATATTACTTCTGTCCATGTGTGACAATGTTTTGAATTACCAACTTACTGTCTTTTGTAACAAACGTAGTAAAACATTTCATTGTTGTAATAACACTGACATGTATATATGTATTCATGCAAAGGCGCTGACTTATCACTTTATATTCGCTTAGGTAACATTACGAACTTTAGATTATGGAAAACAACTAGTTCCAATTCAGTAAACTTCAAATTAAAAAGTTCAGTTATGTTTGATCTATTCGAGCTTGGATGTATAATTACTTGTGTTTATACATTATGTTTCAGTATATGAAACATGACAATGTAATGATGCTTAAAAAGTAAATTCAAACTATTCTATTGTGTTTGAATTCTTTGTATGTCCTTCAAATTTCGTATATTGTTTCCTATTTATTAGGTAGTTGAAGGAAATATAATTTTTAGTAACCTCTAAACCATTACATCTAATTCAATCAGGTGCATACGAAGTATTTTAGTACCCATTCCCAAGGAAGAGTACCAGGCACTTACCTCTGTAAAAACATCATAATCCCCTTTCTCGCCGACATGCGTTCATTTGCTAAACGCTGTACAAACCTATGATAATGATTAGCAGTTGTTATCAGAACACTTTGAATACTTCTTCTGATTGATACTAAAGGTGGGATCTCTCGTAAGAAAAGCTAACATTTGCTCAGTACTGATAAATTGGTTGAAATAATATGTACAGTGCAATTTTTAAAAGTACAACACACATGTGCGTCTCTCTCTGAATAAGAGGTGCTTTCTGTTGACGACTGTATGAGGCTCTCGCTGTGAGAAACTGCTAATTACCTGCCCCATAAACACGTCACTTGCTGTGAGGAGCTGATTAATTTGCCCCATATATGCGTCTCTTGGCCTTAATGAGTTAAACACCTAATATCTCTGGTAGCTGTAACCAGGTAGAACAAGAGACAACTAGTACAATATACACCGATTTATTTACTTCAACAGCATATATATTGGTAGCTAACAAATATGCTGTACAGAACAATAGTGAATAAACAATAGATTTCCCAGGGAATGAGAATATTACTAGTATAGACAAGAGCAAATCTATAAACTCAGTCAATGATGGTGATAACACGGGCCTGTCAGGCCATTTATAGTCAGTTTGGCACAAAATCGGACAGATGAATTGCAATCTAACTTGAAAACTACTAAACATAGAATGCTAAATGAAACACTGATCATGATCAAAACATCAGACCAACTCTGCGATTTTTTGCAGAATTTATGTCCTAAAAATATAAAAATTGTTTCACAAACTATCATTAAAGGGCCACTGATCCAAAGCGATTAATGTTTCTCGCCAACTGTCTAATTAGGAAACCAAGCTGGAGGCTGGGCCTAGATTTTCGAAGCTCTCTTAGCGCTAAGATAGTCGTAAGTGCCATAAATTAAAATTAACTTACGACTACCTTAGTGCAAAGAGAGCTTAAAAAATCTAAGCCCTGGTCGGTACCTGCTCATTCGACCGTGACAGGGACTGAGCTACTGTTCACCTTGGCAGAATTTCGGCAACCTAAACAGTGGGACATTAGGAAGGGTAGATGCCCGTTATTTGAAAATATCCCCGGTAGTTCTTGTCTGACTGTAATAAAGTAGCCAAGCAGAGTGAACTTTTTCAGATTTTCTAATAATATAATGACTGATCCAATTTGATTATAATTATAATTGTCCTAGGGCGCATATCGTCCAACATAACCCACTAAGACCAATCTAAAATACTGCATACCCTAATATAGCAAATAAAACATAATGTGTGGTGCCGAAACGTATGCGTTTAGTGCACGAATAAAATGACCTGTCTCAGTGTCTGCATAAATGTGGCATCAGTTTGGCCAGTGTACATATATGTAAGCTAGTGTTGTGGCAATGTTTGGATGTGTTTATCTATTTTGGAGTGTATGTCACTAACCCAACAAAGGCTTATATTTCTAAGGTCACTAGACCAGGATCTTTGACATTCCTAGAATGTTGGTACCAAGCGTGTTTAGGATTATTGTATTAACCAAGAAAATGTCTGAATATGATATCAAAGTTGTTGCTGTAACTAAAAGACTCGTGAAAACAATTAATTAATATTCAAACAGAAAATATAAGATCATGTGTGTTGGAATTCTTTTGTGTATGTTAGACCAAGGATCAAAATTGTGCTTAATTTGCCGGTCATGGCACAAATGAAAGATTTACAATGTGCCCTGGTGGCACAACTAAAATTACGAAAATAATTCTCACCATGATTCATTTAATGGAAAATGCCATAACATTTGACCAACTCAAATGATTCAGAACCTATTTTTGTAAACCTGCAAACTGCACCATCAAACTGTTTATCAATGACATTCTCATTTTGAATGCCAGCCAGTGCACATAACAGGAAATTTTGGATGATAACATAGTTTGTGGGTTAGATTTATGGGTCCAGGACAAATGAAGCCTAACTATTCTTTGAGTCATGAATGATAGTGTTCATCAAATCCTGCTCTCAAATTTGCAGGTTTACATGTTATATAAATTGGATGATCAAAAGGTATGGACACATTTGTTTTCACAAGGACACACATAATTATCTGTCTGATTCCTAAGGTGTCCTCCCATTACGCAGACAGCCAGTTCGCAGACACCTTAAAACAACAACATTTACGGTTCAATGAACAGATGAGCAACTACCTGTTACCTACACATCATAATGGAATAGTCCAAATAAAAACACACACAAAAAATCTAATATTTATTTGATAACGAGAATACAATACTTTTCAAATAACAATGCATAATAGTAGCACAGTAGCTTTAAGTAGATATGTCTTTGACATAGCAATACTTTTCTGTATTTATAGATCTAATTAAAGCTTAGTTATAGCAAGTCCAGTAAAGTTCATGTCTTGTTAGCCAAGTTTTATGAGGTTTGCCACCGCATCTAGGAACTGAAGAGGAGTTTTCTCGCCGCGACTCAGTTTGTCTTTGAGCCTCAGGATCCTGTTGTCGATCTCTCTGTAGACTCGCTTGCGACTTGGAGGAGCAGCGCCAAAGTCGGCTTGCGACTTGGAGGAGCAGCGTCAAAGTCGAATTGTCTCAGCTTGGCTCTGTCAGCCATCTCGATCCTCCGAATTACTTCCACAAAGCGAAATATGTTGGGGTGGCGGTGTGGAAGAGATCTGTTCATCCGACTGTGGAAACCTTCCAAGTTGTTGTTGGTCCTTGGTCCTACAGTGTTGTGATGGTTCCAAAGTGACAGTGGGAATCGGGCGTCATAGTCCACCCATGTGACGACCATGTAATCCTTGAAGTCCTCAATGCGGTCAGAGGCTGGGGAGGAGTCCATGGCATCAATCCAGGTGTCTTGAACCTGATCTTGTGGCAATAAGGCAAGGGCAGCTGCTCTCCTGATGAACTCTTTTACTGCTGGATCCTCCTTGTACGCAACTGTGAGACCTAGATCTTGTCTTCCTCCACAGGGCTTGGGAGAAGTGGAAGAAGCATCCCTTGGTCTCTGCATTTGGAAATTCCATTTCGATGGCTCGGATGGTTGCAAGCTCAAAGTCTGTCTGTATTCTTGCTGGGGCCAGGGGACGATTCAGTTCCTCCAACACCTTCTCCTTGAGGAGGCGGAACAGTCTAACGTAGGTGGTGGTTTGACGATCAGGCAGAAGGGCAAAGACTAAGGGGTATGACACAGAGTTGCAACGGGCATGAATTATGTAAACCTGATCCCAAAGCTCAGAGCAGGCAGTGAAAGTTCAATCCATGTAGATGGTATCGGCGGTCTGCAGCACCTGGAGCTGTTCAGTGGTAGAGAACACTAGGATCTTGTCTTGTTCTCCATCAGAAAGAAGAAGTAAACGACGTCCATTACTTGTCTCTGTCCAGCTGTCTTCCAAATCCACTTCTCGGAGGGTGGTAGGTAACGCTGGCATGGTCTTGCGGCGGTGTCTGTACAGAGAACTGCTGACGCTGGTGAAAGATGTAAGAACGTGTAGGTTGTCTTCCTCCTCTACTGACAGCTGCTCTGTGTGTACAGGTCTGCATCTGTGTTGTCTCTTCTCTAGCTAAACACTTAGTTCACTGACAAATCTTTGCTTGGGGCAGTCATCTGGTGCATGGTTGTGCTCTGTCTGTGTTCGAAGGAAGTCTCCGACAGTTGAACACCTCCCCGTGTAGGTCTTGACGATGCATCTCCAGTGGTTGCAGGTCTGTCTGACCTTATTTCTGGTGTAAACATAACCATCCAGAAGAATTTGAGGGCCCCCTCTCTGTGATATCAGATACGCCACTCTCCGCCCTCCAGCCATACTGATATAAAACATATATACTTTTCACCATTTTATATATTTGTTGAGTCAAAATTAAAATTAGTGTATTGATAAAATTAATTAATTAATCCTTGTTTTTAAAAACAGATGTAAAACTCTCTTAAGATCTTTCCTCATACAAAGATCAATTGATACTAAAAACAAAGTGAGGAGAGAAGACAGATTATCATTAATCGGCGACCATGTTCTGTGTAAACACAGTGACAAACCTCTATTCGATAGTAATTGATAGTGGGGCGGTGGGGTAGCCTAGTGGTTTAAGCGTTGGCTCGTCACGCCGAAGACCCGGGTTCGAATCCCCACATGGGTACAATGTGTGAAGCCCATTTCTGGTGTTCCCCGCCGTGATGTTGCTGGAATATTGCTAAAAGCGGCGTAAAACTAAACTCAGTCAGTCAGTCAGTCAGTAATTGATAGTAAATCAACTTCGAGAAGAAAAAACAGATTATCATTTACTCACAACAAAGTTTTATTTACACTCAACCAAACCAAGCTTCTCAATAACGAACCTCAGCCTCCTCCACTCACTAGACTGTGGACTGTTCCATTATACCCATAGGTGTTACCCTAATTAACCTGCTTGCTCAGTGTCTGCCAACTGGGTGTCTGTCAAATGGGAGATAACCCTTCCTAATGGCACTCTGTATACCTGTATACACTTTTATAGATCAAGATATCACCAATTGTGCTGTGTTTGATTTATGAAAATATTGTAGTGCTTTAAATTTTAAGTACAATTTGGGTGGTAGGTGGCTTGAATGAACATGCATTAAATATGTAAATCATTTACATTGATGAACAATATATATATGAAACAAAAACAGTTTTGTTTGACACCTGAACACTGCAATATGAATATAAGAATCTAGTAATTCAACCTACCACAACACCTATGATTTTTACTCACCATGTACTCATTTTTATACAGTTTGTTTGTATGATTACTCTGACCCTTCAGGCCCACCATATATAAGATATACATGTGCTACCATTAAAGGCGATCACATGCAATATGTGTTCCCATCATGAAGCAGGTTTCAGTAAACTGTTCTTACAGCTGAATAACTTTGAAAATCAAATGATTTCAATGCTGCAAGATGGCAAGATATTGCTAGCATGTGATTGAGGGCTGTTGCAAGAGAAGTTATAGACAGATAGCCAAGGAACATATCTTAGAGCTACCATTTGGCAGGTGTTCATTAATGGTGTATGAGTGCCTCTCAGGTGGCTGTAAACTTGACCTTGTAACGATCACACAAAATCTTAACCTGAATGAATAATGGTACATCACTGACATCCTTGACAGGGTTGGTGCATCACATGTTTTAATGACCATCTTCAGAACACAATGCTAGGCCACACAGTGCAGGTACCATTGGTGATTTCTTATATCAAGAGGTGATAGCAACTCTACATGGGCCCACCAGGAGTCCCTGATCTCAATCCAATAGAGCATGTTTAGGTCATTGTAGGCCACAGAGAAGCCATGTTGACAGTTACATGGACAGATTCTTTAATACAAATGCATAAAATCGGTGATTTACAATGTGATTAGGTTGTCTGACAAAACATCTACTTGCACAGTTTGAGATTGATTGGATCATTGGATGAAGAGATATTTACAAAAAAACGGGTCCACATGCATTTCATGCCAAACTATAAATTTCGTGTTGTTGATGATGTTGTGACTCAACTATGATGATATTCTCATCAGCTGCCGATATAGACAAATACATCCATCTCAAGGGCTATAGCTTAATCACTGTTTCATCATGAATTGAATTTAGGGTGTAAACTGAGTGCAGAGTGTCATTACCTGATCTGGTTAATCACTTGCCCTCGAACACTTTGAACTGCCAAGTGTGGCCATGGATGGTTTAGTAGGCTGACTGGTGAAGTAATTAAATTCTGTTGTACTAAGGTTTTAATGACGCCCTGTTGTCATTAGTGCATCATTAACTTAATGAAGGTCCTGGGGTATCATTAGAGCGTCATTAAACTTCCTGGAAAAGTGAACATTGCGCCAGAATTTCGTTTGCGCAACACTGGATCTACCTACAGCTATAAAATTACACAGAAATGTAGAGTATTGAATGTCCTATCTCATGGTATAAACTCAGTTTGAAAAGTAGACATGGCTAAATGTTACGCCTAATTTTGTTTTGCGTTAAAAACATTAAATTTCTCTTCTTATCGTGCACTGATAAAAGTACTGTGCTATTATATTTTCAATTTGGCATCTTTACGGAAAGTGTGAGCGAACAAACTTCTGCCTGATACCTGAACGACATAGGTATGTAATAAATTAGTTTGTGTGCTTATGTATAACGTTATAAACTCAATCTTAATAGTGACTCGCAATATATGTTGAAAATGGATTTTCCACTATGACGTCAAATGGCTACAGAAAGGTCATACGCCCATACAAGATAAGGGGTCATCACTCCGCTATGCTTAATAACTTAATACTAAGTCATTGTGACTCAGATCACTTGGAGAGAATTTGCTGTGAATAAAGACACAATATTTTCGTGATGTTTTGTTCACGGAATTATCGAAAACAATGATACTCAAAACACTTGTGATAAACGCACACCTGGCCAATGATTATACGCCATTGTTTTGTCTATAACACAACATAAACAAATTCAAAGAACAAGACATATCCTT
This sequence comes from Haliotis rubra, assembly GCF_003918875.1. Classification (NCBI taxonomy): domain Eukaryota; kingdom Metazoa; phylum Mollusca; class Gastropoda; order Lepetellida; family Haliotidae; genus Haliotis; species Haliotis rubra. The sequence continues at coordinate 99,940 of NW_025765022.1, read as the reverse complement.
TCAAAATGTGTGCATATATACATTTCATGAAATAAATAAATCATTTTTATTTATTATGTCAGTTTTACTTAGGTTTAACATACTAAATGTTCATAATGAAATTAGTTTCATGAAACCATGTGTGAATGATACGCAAAGTATACATTAATAATACAAGTGTAATCCGCAGGACAGTGTGATTGTGTTTACTCTTATTCAACCGACCTTCACCTCAAAGAAATTGCCACACATGTCCAACAATGTTGATGTATGACATCACTACCGATGACAGATTTTTCATGAAATGGTGGCTTCGTGGATATGGGTACCCACGATTTTGCGAGGGAACCTTTGTCCATAAATGTATGATGTTAGTAGTCGGAAACATTCTGACTATCTGCGTATGGTTGTTTGTTTTTATTGTTTTCTTTGAAAAAGTCAGAAATGCCAATAATTGCCTATTTCGTTCTCCATGATTTTGTGTCTCGCATGGCGTCACGCTGCACAGAACTTTCGTATGAATATATCAAATTTCAGTATTGTATCTGTTTTAAGTTTTCTAGTTCTTGCTGCAATACTCTTTCTGTGCATATTCTAAAAATATTGAGCTCATGCATGCTATTAATAGACGAACTGATGTCTAAAAACTTGAGAAAAATGCTGCCCAGTATAAAATCTGATTTTCGCTTTGTTTATATATCTAAAGTACTGTCGGAAATGCTAGAAAAATGCTTTTTAGCCTTAATATCTTTATAAAGGTGATACATTTACTATGTTGTCAATATATCAACTCGTCTATTGTCTACCTATTTTTTATGTCAACCGATTTAACATTCCCATGCATTTAAAGGGCAGTTTACAGGAGAGAATTTGGTACCAAAACAGCAACTTAAGATTTTTTCAGAGTTCAACAACAGAAATCTGAAATAGTCTTCACATTTATGCTAATAATACAGGTGGTGTAAAAATATGAATTAACATTTTTCCTAAACAAATAAATGTTGAATGTTTGTGTTACTTTACTTAATTATCGTTTCTTTATCGAAGAAATATTAATATAAATGTTAAGTCTTGATAAATAAGTTTCCCGTCATGCATGCACATCTTTATCACAGCGTCCACTATGGTCAACGATTTGCAGTCGATTGTTGCAAAGGTTTATAATTTTTTTCTGCTTAAAAAAGACACAGGTAAACCTTTCATTAGTTTAGAAAGGGTTTATTACAGATCTTGTAGAGCTGTTGGCATGTCTTACCAACAAGTTTACAATATTGTAAACAAATCAGACAAGAGAGGGACCGTCTCAAATGCAAAACCGGGACGTAAAACCATCCTTGACAACTTTGACAAGGGAGTGCTTAGACGGTACGGCGTCTACAAACTTTATGAGAGAAAAAAATATATATATTCTAAAGAAGCTACACCAGTGACTTCTGTTAAATCTTTGGCCAATGTTCACAACTAGTTTAAACTGACCGAATTATATCCATATTTTTTCAATGAAATGTACTGTTGACATGCAAAACATTTATTAAAACGTTGCACATTTCTACAATCAATCGATAAGATAACACAAGTGATAGGATTCTTTCCAATGTACAGTAATCTTCAGATGTTTATTTCAAAACAAATACACATACACAAATGATCCCTTTCATAACCGATACATATGCTATACGTACACATATTCAACATTTTGCAGAAAACATATATTGAGATGATCCCTCGCCCGAGCGTGTGCTTAGGTGTCAATTTCACCTGTCGATACCGTGCATGCTGATGACGTAACACAGGCAGTTAATGTTTGTATCAAATAATGTCCCACTCCCCCTTATTTTTCTGAGTTTTTGGTATTTTCATCAGTAAAATCACATTTTAGAGCATGTCTCAAAATTTATTCCCTCGGTCTACATTAGGTAGATGTTTCTTGAAGTGATATTTGTTATTTAAGTAACTGTAATACCTCTGAATTTTAAATAAAAGTCAAAAAGCATTTTTCTAGCATTTCCGACAGTACTTTAGCAAGCGCTGTGTAATGAGCACAACGTCCCGTTTTCACACCCAATATGTTTCATTTTTTCTTAGACACTTGGTTTTAGTGACAAAGACCATTTGGAATTTGATTCTAAAATGTATGAGGAATTCAGCGATGCATTTGTCACAACTGAATATGAAATATACATGATGTAATAGGCATTCTATGACTGGCCTTAGCGAAACTTGATTTTGTAAACACTATCCAATATGACGGAAAACTCACTTCGGCGTTCGTGTTCGTGTATTTTCCCAAACATCCCAACCGATTCTAGGTTTATCGGCAACGTTTCAGAATTAATTAGACTTGTTTCTTCACAGCAGTCGAAATGTTCGTTTTTGTTCTGAGGTTTAGCCCTAAAGATGCCATTTTGACAGACGACCGAGAGTAACACTTAAATGTTTTACAGCGCGGAATTGTGGGAAAAAAATAGGGGAATCCCTGGATTTAATGAAAATATTTACATTAGGACGTCATTAGATAATGATATGCTAATAAGTGTTTGATACAACCATTTTTAATGATGCCATTAACTAATGATGCATTAAGGATTTAATGTATCATTAGGGTTTAATGTTGACGTTAGTTAATGAAGCAATGATACAACCGGATCCAGTTCATTGTATCCTTCAGTTTGTTGTAAGCATATTCTTTATGAACATAGTTTTCTGTAGGTGAAGAGGTAAAGATGCCATTTTTTTAGAGATAGTCCAACATTAATATCTGTAAGTATGGTAAGTCATTGAGTTGAAAAATAACCTTATGAATGAAAACTGAAAAAATATCAGAGTTACCCGTTAATCTTTTAAATGATAATTCTTCCTTTTAAATGATAATTCTTCAAAGGTATTGTATACTGTTTGTGGTCACTGCACATGACAAAAAACAACCTTTTATATGGTAATATGTCCAATGATGAGATATGTCCAGCACTTAAGAAAGTGCATGGCACTGTCAATCAAACTTTAACAGAGCATTGCAGTTCAACCATTCTAGAAACTTTTTATATTTGTTTTTTTCTACAGTAATTATGTCATTACAAATTTGATATATTTAAATATAGAGACTAATTATTGACAGATTTTGTATAAAGTAAGAAATGATACTATGAGCTTTGATTGCAGATTGATCACCTGTAAGAATGAAGTGTTCGGGGAAGAAGAAAGATGGCACTCCTTGTGATTACTCACAAGAGAATACATTCAGGTTCTGTCCAGACTGTGGATATGGCACAAAACCAGAGGCATCCAGACTTGTAATCCCATGCCCTGGCAAGAACAACCAATGTGGAACAGAAATATCTTCTGATGACAGGTTCTGTAGAAAGTGTGGCTTGAAGATTGAACAAACTTTGTTTCAAACAGCCATAAGAAAATGCCCTGGGAAAAATGAAGATGGCTCCCCATGTAAAGCATATCTAAAAGAGGATGACAACTTCTGTAACCAGTGTGGGCATGATATCACAACAGGTAAATTGATTTTACATATTTAAATACTTTCCTTTCCTTAACGAAACATTTGTCTTTGTGTTCACAACTATCTCTAAACACTGAATTTTTCTGAAAGTTAGGAATTTCAACATCTATTCTCGTGAGTTTTATGTCATATGCTAGACCAAAAGACCTTTTTTATTTCAAGCAGTAAATCAGCATCACATTTACATAATGTTTGTAGAATTGTTCTTCCCTTTTAAAAATGTAGACATGTTTTTCTCATGTTGAGATGGTGTCCATAGAAAGCTATCCTCTAGAATGAAGTAAGGTTTCCATTTTGATGTGGAAGAGCCGAATGACCTTTGTCATCAAATCACAGCTCTGAATATAATAGACATACTCTGTTAAAATATTGAAGACTTTGCAAAAGCATGTCTGTAAGACATGGCATCATGCACAGTATATAAGCTTGAAATTTGTGGAAACTATGTGAAAACATCTCTTCAGGTTCAAACAATATGCCTAGAATATGTGGTATAAGTTTTATGAAGACTATAGACTATATGCATACACATATATTACCCTTAGCAGTTTGTTATGAAAGTATGAAAGCATCCTCTCAGGTTGTTGAGCTCATAATATCCCTTGAATTCTGTACAATCCTTAGAGGGGGTCAAAATTGGGATGTGTGGCAGCATTAAATGTATCCATTTTTGTGTAACTTTGAATATTCTATGATATAGATTCATTAAAGAAAACAGTTATCTGCAGTCTTATTCTGAAAGTATAGCCATCTTTCATCATGTTATGTTTCTTTGATGTATGTATATAGTACTTTTTACATAAACTATTGCCTTTTATTTACAGTAGTCAGTGATCAGAATGTTCCAGAGAATGACAAAGTTTTGTGTACCAGTCCAAATAACATTGAGTCATCGGAAGTAACATATGAGAATGTTACAGAAAATTCAGTGGAACAATCAAACTGTGGTAGTGGAAATGATGGCAGCGAAGATGAAGATAGTTTTCAACCAGAAACAGATCTTAACACAGAAGGAAATCACCATGTAGGGCAGCAGATGCAGACGGACAGTGGTAGTCAGCCAGAAAGCACTGTTGCAGATTCCAGACACGAAATCACAGGTGATGACTCAAAGACAGACAGTCCAAAAGAGGCAGGAGGTGAAGATTTTGATGGTACAAATGAAGATGTAGAGAAAGGCAGAAAACATGAGAATGTTACAGAAAGTTCAGTGGAACCATCAGAGGGTGGCAGTGGAAATGATGGCAGCAAAGATGAAGACAGTTTTCAACCGGAAACAGATCTTAACACAGAAGGAAATCACCATGTAGGGCAGCAGATGCAAACGGACAGTGGTAGTCAGCCAGAAAGCACTGGTGCAGATTCCACACACGAAATCACAGGTGATGACTCAAAGACAGACAGTCCTAAAGAGGCAGGAGGTGAAGATTCTGATGGTACAAATGAAGATGTACAGAAATGCAGCAAACATGATGAGAATGTTACAAGAGATGGAAGTTCCGTAGATGAAGCACCAGATACTGGTACCCCTGATGAGGTTACAGTACCAGCGGCAACTGCTAACACAACAAATTCATCCAGTTCTCAACATGATGGGGAGAGTAACAGTGGTAAGCAAGACACTTTGGAAGGTAGCAGCAACAGCCAAAACCAAGGTGCTATAACACGCAGCCAGAGTAAAAAAAATAATGGAAAAGCTGAGGAAAGGCAGAAGACCAAAGACACTAACAAAAACAAACCTACCAGAAAGAAAACTGTAAGTATCCATAAAGTATTTATCAAGTATTTGTGAAGCCATTAGCATCTCTGCTGAAGGTGATTCTTTCATCAAAACTGTCTAGGCAACCTTGCAAATTATCCTACTCTTTGATATTTTGGGTAAGTAAAAATGTTTATTGCAAAGTTACAACTGAATGAATTTCTTGAAAATCATAACAAATTAAATATAACATATATATATTGTTATGGACATAACATGTAACTAATGTAAGAGTTGAATATTTACTGAACATTAGTATCATGCATACTGTCATTAAAATGGATGTTTGACAAACAGTTCACTGCTGTTCAATAACCTGTACCTTGATGTAAAAGTCAATGTTCAAGTTGTGAACTGTCACAATATTTTCTTGTGAACATAATTTTACATGACTGTTTGTTCAGTTCGTTTTGGGGATTATTGCTTCTGTAAGGATACTTTCACTGAAATTGATTTTTCTTCAAGCAGGATTCAAATACAGGGGCCAGAGGGACAAAGCCTGATCCAAAGCACCAGTGAGTTTGTTTTTATTTGATGGCTACCTGAAACATTTTTGTATTTTATATGTGTTCTTGATAACCATAAGCATAATATATTATTAGTCAGTAAACTCAATAGTTCCATTCTGGATATTATGTGTAGTGGAAAATTTATCTAGATGAACTAGTCATACTGAAATGTCACAATATCTTTTACTTTTGAAATTTTATAATTAATTTTAATATATGTGATTCCCTGCATCAAAAGTTACAGTGTCTGTTTTTGACAGCTGCAGTACTGAAATGAGATTTTTATCCACTGAATATGAGTACCTGAATTTCAAGTGAACTTATGTTATGGCCTGTATGTTTGTCATCTACCTAGTGCCCATGACCTCTTGTCCAGTGTAGCAGGTGCTTGTTCCCACCAATGATGTCATCCCTATTTGTTCAAGAGGTTTAGATAACTTTTCCAATATTTCTTCCTTTTTTAGCTAAGTTAAAAGACATGTTTCTGGCCATTACTTAAGTTCTAAAGGAAATGACATATGACTGATATAGCAAAGATTTTATATGCTTGTTCCCACCAATTATCACACCTTAGTTCGTTCAAAAGGCTTGGAAACCTGAATATAATATGGTAATGTCTTCAAAACGTAATGCTGTTGATGTATTAAGGAGTTGTTTCAAAACATTTGTGAAAAATAGTAAATGCTGGTTCTGGTTTCATAAGTTTAATTCATAGGTTCAGGTATCAAATACAGCTGCATGGCATCAATTAATTTCAAACTACAAGTCTTTCATTTTGAATCAAAAGACAACTGAAAATTTCAGCTTTTAGTCTCTGAGCTGATACTTGAAAAAAAGAAAACTCTTTAGTCATGTATGTCATCTTGACATTATTACGAGGTCATCTCAACATTGATAGTCTTTCAGCATTTCACTCACTCAGCTTTACCAATCTGGATACTGGTTTCCGATAGTCTTGTTTTCTTCTCTGACGCTGGCAGAGCGCACTCTCCTGAACGACTGAACGCGTCAGTGACTCGCCCGACCAACCACATGGCACGTATCTGCTGGGGGTCCATGATCATAACTACATCACCTTCTTTTACATTGTCCTGATCTTTCTGCCATTTACCACGAGACTGTAGTGATGGCAGATATCTGCGTATGAAGGTCTCCCAAGCAATTCATCTTCAGGATAAACTACCTGAGGGAGTGACGCATCACATCTTCCAAGCAAGAGTGAATTGGGGGTGACAGGGTCAACATCAGCTATATCGCTCGACACATAGCCTAGAGGTTTTGAGTTCAGGATGGAGGCAATTTCTGCAAGGACTGTTCTAAGCACAGGTTCTGTGACGGTTTGCTCCCTTAATATGGCATACAGTCCCTGTTTCACTTACCTTATCTCCCGCTCCCACAGGCCTCCGAAATGTGGAGCATATGGCTTGTTGTACCAAAATCGGATTCTCTCTGAGGACAGCTGGCTGGTAATCTCAGGATTCATTGCAGTGAATGCATCGTGAAGTTCGCTCTCTCCACCTTTCAAGTAAGTGCCACAGTCTGAGAGTAGCTCATATGGTTTACCATGATGTGTGATGAATCTTCTCACTGCCATCAGGAAAGCGTCCGAATCCATACTTTCCAGGAGATCAAGATAAACTGCCCTAGTCATCATACATTAAAAGATTACTCCCCATCTTTTATCCTGTCAACGACCCAGTTTTATGCTCATAGGCCCAGAGCAGTCAACTCCAGTAGTGTAAAAGGCTGGTTTATGTAGTCGAAGTCTCGCTATTGGCAAATCTGCCATCTTGGGCAACTTTGGGCTTGCTCGTATCTTCTGGCATTCCATGCACTTCCTTTGGTGTTTCCGGACTGCTTCTCAACCTCGAAGGATCCACACCTTTCTGCATAGTTCTGCAAGTAGTCTTTCAGGCCCATAATGGTGAAGTCTACCATCAAAGTCCTTGATCATAAGCTTCGTGATTGTGTGAGTTGGGTCTAACACAACTGGATGCTTGGCATTTTCTGGTATTTCATCTGCTAGCCTCAGTCTGCCACCTACTCGGATGATATCATTCTCTGCATCATACTCTGATGCTAATTCTATTAACCTGGGCCCCGTTCCTCAAAGCGATCGTAGCGCAAAGTTGATCGTAACTCCCATACTTTAACATAGACTTACGACTGTTGTAGCATTACGATCGCTTTGAGGAACGGGGCCTTGCTTGTTGAGAGAATAGACTTTCCTGACCTCAGTGCTACTAGTTCCTGTGGAAAACTCTCTTCCTGTACCTTACGTAATAGCACAGTTTCGGCAAGTTCCATACAGTCTACTGTGACTTGTGTGGTATCAACAGCCGCCCCATCAAGGCAATGTGCAGTTTCTTTGACTAATGACTCAAATGTAGAGTGCTTCAAAACGTCTGGTAGGTTCACAACTCTTGCTTGACACACAACTGTCTTTCTCAGTTCTGTTTCAGACTTCATGGTGATTTTATCACTTGATGTAGGAGGATATGAGGGCCACTGATCAGAGGGACCAAGGAGGAAGAATGGACCACTTTTCCATCTGGAATCAATGCACAGTTCATGTAGGAATTTACCTCTTGTGATTTCATCGGCTGGGTTTTCTTTTGTGTTGATATAGGACAAATTGTCAACTTTAGTCAATGACTGGATCTCGGTGACACGAGTACCAACATACACCTTATAGCGGCAGGAGTCAGACTGTAACCATTTGAGAACTGTTGTAGAATCACTCCAGAGGTAGGTATCACTGATAGGTAGGCTCAGTTCCTTGCTTAAGGTATCAGCAAGTTGGGCTCCGGTCAGAGCTGCACACAGCTCCAGTCTTGGCATTGAGATCTGCTTCATAGGAGCAACACGGCTCCCTGCAGCTACAAAGCTCAGGCAGGCATCATCATTTTGGTTCACAGTTTTGAGGTAAGCTACCGAGCCATAAACTCGTTCTGAGGCATTGCAGAAGACATGAAGTTGTTGGTGGGTTTCAGTGGTATCAAAAGCAGGAGGTACATAGCAGCGTGGCATGTGAACTTCAGAGATTCTGCTAAGCTCTGATTCCCATTGTGTGAATTTTTCTCTAAGTTCTCCATTGCTGATCTCATCTTCCCAGGTTCCCTTGGATTTCAACATGTCTTGGATCAATACCTTGGCACGGGCAATGAATGGTGTCAGGTATCCAATGGGATCATATTGGGTGGCAAGTACTTGATATACTGCTTTCATGTTCAGTGTGTCATAGGAGACAAATCGGTATTTTGTAGGTTATGGCGTGCTTCAGCAGTGTGTATATTGCACAACACGGACTGAAAGTGGTACCGAATGGCAAAACTTGCCACTGGTATATGGTAGGTTCAATGTCAGTGTTCATGTGTCGCCAAATGAATCTCAGTAATGGCTGGTCTTTATGCAGGAGTCAAACTTGGTGAAACATAGCTTCTATGTCACCTGAGATAGCAATCTTGTTTCTTCGGAATCTCAACAACACACCTAGTAGAGAAGATCCAAGAGTGGGGCCTGGTATCAGTTGCTTGTTAAGACTTTCTCCCTTGTACTCATAAGAACAATTGAAAACGAGATGAGATTTCCCATTATGCTCCACAATATGGTGTGGAATGAACCATGATTCCTCAGACTTATTTGCTTCATCCTCGCTGATCGCTCTGACGTAGTTGGAATTGACAAGTTTCTGGATATCATTGTTGTGAATTGTGGACAATTCTGGTTTGTTCAGATGGTGTTTTTCTGTTCGTTTCAGGCTTGACATCACAGCTTCTTTGCATTCGTAAAGGGTAGCAGCATTGTTCCGTCGAAGTAGTGGAGTGGCATAGTGGATCTTATCATCAACTGTCATTTTGACTGTTTCACTATCCAGGATACTCAAGGCCTGTTTGTCCTCCTTTGACCTAATGACCTGCTTGCCTGAATAGGGTAATGTATCCATTTTCCACAGATTCTCAACATGATGCATCAATTTCTCACTGTCCCTTGGCAGGCTTGTGAGAAAACAAGTAGTATGGGCGTTACTGACTGGCAACTGAGTGGGTCCCTGTACTGCCCATCCAAACTTGGTACACACTGCGACCAGTGTGCCTGGAGGGGCAAACTTGACCGGCTCAACTGGAAGAATGAGGTTGGCATTATCAGAGCCAATTAGAAGGGTTGGACATACATTGTGTATGTCGGGAAGGGCTGAACCTTGGAGATGAGGGTACTCTCTTTGAAGGGAATCAACATCATAGGAGTATTCAGACAGTGCAATATGGTCAGAAGTAAACGCATCTCGAATTGTGAATCTCTCATTTGGCTGATCAAGCGTGGAAATGTCAAAACTCACAGAATGGCCATGGCAGTCAAAATTTCCACGCCGGATTGTAGACAGAAGAATGCTGGCTGGTGTCCTCGATAACTCAAGCTGATTTGCTGTAGACGAAATAATCTTTGTCCTCATGGACCCATCTTCAAGAATAGCATAAGTCTGAAAACTGCAGGTAGGACCATGGAGAATGACTGGTACTATTTTCAGTATGATGCTTGCTGGATTGGTTGGCTGATCCACAAAAAGTTGCTTGACTTTGGTATGCTGGAAACTCTCTTTGATGTGATTGTTTGCATCATGTAGTATGGTGAGGTGAAGTTTGTTACATTTCATGCACAACTTCTTCAGGTTACACTGTTTAGCAGTATGAGCTCGTTCACAGCTCCAACACCTGCGCTTTTCCAGTTTGTGGAATTCCGAGCATGTGCTAATGTGATGCTGTTTGTTGCAGTAAGCACAATATCCTGTTCGTTGGTTACCTCTTGCTCCATCACTGTTATGGCTAGCCTGTTGATCTAACTTGGAGGTATTTGAGTTGAAGACTGAGGTGGGCATTTGTGGTAAACTCCTCTTCATTAATGCAGTCGATGTATCTCGTACAGGCTTTGGGGCTTGATACAAACTGGCTGCCTTATGAGCAATTTTCTTGGCCCGAGCTTTCAGCTTCAACCAGGCAGTATTCAATAAATCCATCCAGGTTGGTTTGTGGCAGTTTACTCAAAAGACGATCTACATGCGACCCACATCTAAGTTCAAAACCGTTGTCACCCACAAGGGAACGAAGCATTCCAACAAGTGTATGTACAGAAAGAGCGAGATTTTCAAATGTGTCAAAGTCATTGTATCTCACAGTAGGAAGGTTCATGATCATGGCTAGTTCACTTTGGACCAACTGTCTTGGCTGACCATAAGTTTCTTTTAGAGCTTGCATAGCACTAATGTAGGGCTTCAAGTCATACAAGAAAGCCTCGGGAAGGCGCTTTGGAGAACCACCCAGTCTATCCAGCAACACCTGAAACTTAAACTGCTCTGACAAATGGACGTGGCTATCTACAATACTGTCAAAAGCCATCTTCAGGGTAACGAGGTCTCTCTCCTTACCATTAACAAACAATGGAAGTTTAGGCTGGGGGATTCCGTAGGATGAGGCAACCAATCGTTCTGTCATGTAATGTTGATTAGGAGGCTGTGGCTCTTGGTGAGAAAGAAAGCTTTGTTGAGTATTGGAGTCAAACCTTGGGGAACGTGTCACATGCCGGACTTGAGGAAGCAAACCAGAATTAGATGGCAAATTGTCAGGTGTATGAGTGTAATTGTCATCAAATCCAGTCTGGGTTCCACGTTGAGGATTGATCTCATTACTCAATTCATTATCTGGAAGTAAGGATGTAAACACTGCTGCGTTTAGGTCAAGCAGAGACTTGTGAGACAACGAGAGCTCAGTTTTAGGCATCACAATGGCAGAGTTATGATCAAGCAACTGATCAACCAGTTCTACTTCTGCTAACATCCTCTCTGCTTGACGTACCTGCCTCTTACGGGAGACTTCCATCTGAAAATGCTCTCTTTCTTTCAAAGCTCTCCTTTCTTGCATCTGTGCCTGAATTCTACTAATTCCTTGACACTCTAGTTGACTTCTGTGACATAAGACTGAGTCCTCCTACTGCTCCTAAATCCTCTTCCAATGTTCCAGTATGAACACTCTTGTCCTTATTTACATCCTCAGTGTTAGGGATAGGCAAAGTTTCACACACATAGTCCTGAAGATAGGCTGGTGGCCTTCTCTCTCTTTTACTGGCCATAATTCCAATATTTCACAAAGTTCACAAAGTTCAAAATATCCAGCTCTCCGGCTCACGGGACCATGCAAAATAGTAAATGCTGGTTCTGGTTTCATAAGTTTAATTCATAGGTTCAGGTATCAAATACAGCTGCATGGCATCAAGGTGTCACACACACCCTCACTCAAGAGCACATGTTGTACAGTTCACATGGCATCAGATACAAAAGTCAGATTCAAGGGTGGAAGGTTATATTCCCTACAGTTACTGGGTGGATTATGAAAGGGTATCATGGAGCGGAATCAGATTCACAAATTACTTCTCTTTAATAATTTGTTTTTTTAATTATAATTTACATTTTAATTTTTACTTTACCTTTGCTCCTAAATTCTAAAACTGTGCTTAAGACTCTGGAAGCTATGTCTCACCAGCAATCTATGGACAAATATAGCAATGGGCAATGTTACGTGTTTGTTCCCACCAATGATGACACTTCATTTCTTCAAGAGTCTCCAATCAAAGTTTTCTGTTAAGTAAATTTGACTATTGAAAGAGAAGAATTGTGTGAAACAAGAGTACATCATGTCCATTCATTCTTGCTGGTGTAGAAAATTTGTAGGAATTAGTTGCTTGTTTCATATATATTTGTAATTGCGTTTGGTCGGAATGTTTATGTACATAATATGTGAATAGCAATGTTGAATAGCTTTGATATAATTGACTTGCAGTGTCAATATTTTGAACTGTTGACAATTTCTCCATGCATCATTTTTTAAAAGTTAAAAATGTTCCATGTCTTCATGTTAAAAATGCAACATGCCCTGATTGTGTCATGTTGCAGGAAAGAGCTTGAGGTCATCTTCCATGCTGTAATGTCAAAAGATTTCAAGGTCAAACAAGAAAAGGATGAAATTTATTTAGTTATTGGCTGTGATCCCCTTGGAGGGTGGACTAGTAAGAAGTGGAAAATGACTCATATCGGGTTAGTATAACTGGCTATATCCAGTGTTTCCAGAGTGTGAATATATGTCTTAAAGGTCACATGCAACCAAAAAATCAAACATAATTAAAACACAATTATCACTTATTCATGACATATAATATACATTGCTGGTTACGAAAAAATATATAAACAAAATTATAAGCGTACAATCGCAAATCGAAAGTGCAAAATTGTGTACTTCGGTTTACTTCCCAAGAAACGAAGCAGGCAGGATACCGAACCCAGTCAGAGCGGGTGGGTGTGCACACAAGTGTAACGGCTGGTTCATTTGCAGATGCCTTCACGGCTAATTGTGTGTATATATATATATAGAGATGTTGGGTTTTGTAAATACATGCTCATTTTTTGTGTATAACATTTTGCAATCAACAGACATCATAACATGTCATGTGTTCAAGTATCACACCTGCCTGTCTGTGTAATTACATAATGTGACAGAGACCCGAACTCGGGCCATAAATCAATGCATTTTGTTTATGGTGTATAGCCTGATTGGTGTTAAGTTCAAATTGCATGTGGTCAGTGATAGCAGCTGTGTATTGAATATTGTCATTAGCAGACAGGCAGGCAGACACACAGGTGTCAATAAAACAAGACATTGAGTTTTGTCTGTGACAACCCACATATCTATATCACAGTTAGAAATTCTGTCAACGCTAAATAATGACATTGCTTTTAAGCATCGAACTGAGAAAGTGTCTCGGTAAGAAGAACGTGTGGTGAAATAGACAAATGAAATTATATAAACAGTTAATTTACTGTCATAACGTATAAAAGCTCGCTACCAGTGAGATATCAACAAAACATTAGAAAAATAGCTCACACCAAAGCCTTCACCGAAGTATTCACCCGACAACCTGCTTCCAAGCTGCGCTGAACCTATTTACTTGCAAGACGTGTTATGAGCGAGCCCAGTGTTGAAACCCGCTTTCCCCAGAAAAGTCTGGGGAAAATTAGTGAAACGCTTGATACCCGATTCAGCCAGCGGTTTTTCATCGCTATTTTTCAACTTTATAAGTTGAATTTGCATTTTTGACGATTTGTTTCGGTATGTCCATACCGAAAGGTATCAGAATATGCAAAGTTGTGTTTTACGTTGCATGTGACCTTTAAGTATTCTGTGTCTCTATCATCACTTCTAAGATCCATTTCAGAGTTGATACGGTGTACAATACCATGGCCTCACAGAGCTCCAGATAAGATTTAGCTCATGTGGGTACTGTACCCACTGTATTGTTTGGAAGTGGATATTATGAATGTTGAGTGGGTATTATATTTTCAGTTACCCACTGCTTTCAAATATGTGCATATTTCAGTCATTTTACTCACCTAAGTATTATGTCATTGAGTAAGTTTACTAAGCAGGTATGTCATGCCTTATGTCATACCTAATCAAAACCAACTTAAATATAATGGAAATGATTTCATAAAAAATCAGTCATCCTATACTGACAGTACAACACTAGTCCTATACTAACAGTACAACTTGATAGCAATCGATGTCTTTTTTCATTACGCAAGTGATTTTTATAAATATATTTTGTACGCATTTAGATTTCAACTTTTTGCGTATCTGACGTTTTAAATGCGTAATTGGTACGCAAGAATTATTTTTCAATGCATAATTGGAATTTTTCTATGCGTAGTTTACCCGGATACGCAGCTGATCTGGGCCTCTGGCTTCACCTATGTTGAGAATGACTGGGTTGTAACCCAGTAACCCACAGGTTTCAAATCAGCAAATGGCCATTTAAGCAGTTCTGAGACTCCCTCATGGCCCTATTGATTATTATGATTGCAATGTGTATAGTCAGACAATACCCACTGGTCATAAAATAAGCTAAGAGCTTCCTACATTCAAGTCAGGTTGATTTACCATACCAGGTACCTGGGGACAGGTAGGGGATCAGTAGGAATGTCGTGGCAGACACTAAGTGATGATGTCTTGCTGCAGACACAAGAAACCTATCTTCCAGCTATGTGGTCGAACCCTATAGACCACCTGCGTGATACAAAAGTCTGGTTTTGATTCCATTCCCTGCTGATTACACTTAGGGTGACACCAAGGAGGTTTACGACATGACATGCACATTCAACAGGTGAACCTGCCTATTTCTTCAGTCATCAAACAACATGTATTCAGTTCCAGGAGTTGTTCTACTCTCTGATAATGACATGAAGTAAATAATTTGAGCTATCCAAGGTTCAATACAATTGCAAAACGATGACTAAATAATATTCAGGGACCATGGTTTTACTGTGTGACAACCATAGGCTGGACACATCAAAGTTTGACTGTATTTCGATATTTAATTGTTGGATGATGTTTTTATGTTATTAAACTTGATCCTTAGCAAACTTTTAGTAGTACGAGTCAAAAGTTAAACATACTTAAACTAGCCCTGCTTGTTGTTATTGTACGTATGGTGCACTTTGTAAGTTTTATTTGTATTTTATGTGTATTCTCATGCATATCTTTTCATGTAGGTGCCACCAAGGTTACCATGAATACTCATGCAATGTGACAATGAACAAAGACATTAGAAATGGCGGCTTTGAGTACAAGTACAAAGTGGTTGCTGATGCCAGAAAAGAATCTTTCGAAACTGTCTGCTTTGGTAAGAAGAGAAATGGAATTGTAAACAGAAAGTTTACTGTCCCAAAACAAAGGAGACAGACCACTGGTATGTAATGATTGTGAAGAATATTACTGTTTATTCTTGAGAGCAGATTCTAAAGCTTAATTATTCACAATTCCTTAGTCACAAATCGGCTAAGTGAGGTGTCTATTCATGATGTTCTTAAAGTGGATCCCAACTACAGACTAATGAAGATTGGATCATTACAGTGTGTGATCTAGATGACAGGTGTGCTTATGGTGTTAACCACTGGTTTGTCTGGTTACTAATAGGATGTTTTTAAATTAATAAAATTCATCATCGCCCATACTCATAGATTGCTTTGATAATTAACTTCAGAGATTTAGTCCCATTTGAATCAAGGAACTTCCACCTCCTTAATTTATTGAAGTACAAAATTAGTAATCTAAAGCTTTAAACTTGAAATTGTAGCAGTATTGTCTTTCAATAAATATTTGCCCATGTCCATTTCTTTTTAAACAGATCCTTTACATCAGTATGATGGATTAGTGTATCCAAAACAAAATGATGGTTTCCTCAAGAACCTGTTTGGAGTAGGTGGTACTCCAGCAAGAATTGTGGATGACATGAAGACTGTTTTAAGTATTTTCTTCCCTCCACCTGACAAAATCATATCTACCATCAAGAAGCAAGTGCCTGGGGAAACAGAGACAGCCGAAGCATTACTGCAAACTCTGACAGATGTATTCTCAGGACTGTCTGTACAACTTGTGGATTTCAAGAACAGTGATGAAATTAGACAGCAGGTACTGTATTTTCTTCAGTATGTGCAAAAGGAACAACTGGTACACATAATAATTGGCGTTTGATTTATTTTCCTAATGCAAGATACTTGAGCATAACGACAATGTAAACAAATCTGTAATATAGTGTTCATTGTATATTTTTATGGTTGTAAGCAGTGTTATTAATTCCTTCCATTATTTTTTATGTTCAGTTCATTCAAAGTATGTGTGAACTGATGGCAAGATCATGTTGAATCAACATTATTTTCAGCAGCCATGATCAAAGCAATCAAAATAGCAAGACTGTGGGAAGCCTGGATGGTGATGGGCCAAACTGTCCCATACTTGAAAAAATATGAGGCAATATCAATCTGCCATAGTACAATGATGAAACTGATCTTTCATCACAGTTTTAAGCTTATCTGGCCTATGCAGCATGTATTGTTGCTAGGAAAACATCACTGATTGCATACACACGGAAGTACTCTACTGAGCTCAGTTCAAGATTACCGGCAACCTTTAATATGTGATTGTATTTCCTTTAGGTCAAACTTTCAGTTGCAATTTATTAGGCAATTAGTCAAGTTGCAAAAAATACCTTGACCCAAAAACATCTGTTGATCACCACCCGCAAAAGTATCGTGACGCAAAAAAATTCGTGATTCACAGTATATTTTAATATTATCTAATTGCAAAGGTTTCTTTGTTCAGCTTTAGATGTATGTGATATTATTCCTATTTGTGGATACTGACAATCTATTCAACAAACAAGGTAACTGCCTGATATTCTACTTGTAGCTTTTCTTGTTGAAAATACGATATTTGCATTTTGTTTTTCAGATTTTCATGGATTTCATGAAACCATTGACAGACCATCTTGCCTTATTTGAACATAGCCACAGCAGCTATGGCCCTGTAGTACTTATCTTCATAATGGCTGCCATGAGAGACAACAACATCACAAGGTTTTACCTAAAGCTAGACAAACACACCATACCAGGAGTTTTGATACAACCAGATAGAGAAAAGAAGTCCTGTCCTGTTTTGGATTCTCTGCATAAACATTTCCCCAGAAGAGACACAAAGTAAGTTCCCTCAAAAGTTCCTTTGCTACAAACATCTCTTTCTCTGTTCTTCTGATTGATCCAAGTTGTACTCAGACAGACCTGGTATGAAAAAGAGATACCTATTTGTCTCTGAAGGTTATGATAATAAGGTTAAAGCTCACATGCAACTCAAAACACAACTTTGCAGATTCTGATACCTTTCGGTATGGACAGGGAGACTCTATAAGGGGGAGTGGTCACTCCTCGGAAAGCTCCTAAGCTATGCCTCGGCTCGTCACGTGACCAGTGCAGCCAATATGGCGGAAGCGTAGTTTTTAAGATTGAGCCCGGTTTATTTTCAACAGCTGATTACATACGCTGAGTGTTGTGACAACTGAAAAACTACATGTAGAAGATAAGTAACCTATTCTGTCACTTCATTTTAAGTCAAATACTTGTTATTAGTGTCAGTATAAGTACAGCAGCTTTGTAGTAAAGTTTCAAGTGGGCATGTTAAATCACTGGCTTCAATTCTCAGTACACAGCGAAGAAAGACTGAATTATATCGCTAAAAACTTCTTTCACATATTCGTTTAATTTTTAGAAGGGAAATATACCTTTAGTTAAAAGGTGTTTGCAAGTAATAGTGATATTTTTATAACTAAAAAAATTTGTTAGGGTGTATTTGAGGTGTGTGAAAAATATGACATATCGCCGATCTGCCATTGAAATACTACAGGGCGTTGTTTGAGTGTTTCTAGTTATTGTTCAAAAACATCTTTCACATACACCTTCAATTTTTATGAGGGGAATATACCATCAGGTGAAAGGTGTTTGCAAGTAATAGGGATAGTTTTATAATTTAAAAAAATTAGTGTGTATTTGAGGTGAGTAAAAATATGACATATCACGATCTGCCATTGAAATACTACAGGGCTTGTTTGAGTGTTTCTAGTTAGTGTTCAAAACATCTTTCACATACACCTTATATTTTTTATGAGGGAATATACCATCAGGTGAAAGGTGTTTGCAAGTAATAGTAATAGTTCTATAATTTAAAAAATTGTTAGTGTGTATTTGAGGTGTGTGAAAAATATGACATATCACGATCTGCCATTGAAATACTACAGGCTGCTTGTTTGAGTGTTTCTAGTTATTGTTCTAAAACATCTTTCACATACACCTTATATTTTTTATGAGGGGAATATACCATCAGGTGAAAGTTTTTGCAAGTAATAGTGATAGTTTTAATTTTTTTTTGTTAGTGTGTATTTGAGGTGTGTGAAAATATGACATATCACGATCTGTTCTGATATACCATTGGTGCTTGTGATGCTTGAGTGTTATAGTTCTAAAACTTCTTTCTTTCTTGTTGATCTTAGTATTTGACAAAACTGGAAAGGTGTTTGCAAGGCTTTGTGATAGTTCTAAACTTTCTGTTCTTGAGGGGTCTGTGACAGTGTCAGTTAACATTCTGTCACTGCCCATGTCATTCCACACATGCAATGCGATATCTGAATTAGTTACCAATGTAAAAAAATGTCTCAAAGTATTTTTTTATGAAAAAGGACAGCTGATGTTAACACGTGTTGTACCGATAGTTTTGCGTTCTTTAACATGTTTGGGGAGGGATGGCCGTGGTGTATCATTTATTCTTTCATTCATTCACATATGTTCTTTTTCTTTTGTTCTTTTTCTTAATTTCTTTCATTCATTCACATAAAATTCTTGCTCTTCATTCATTCATTCATTGTAAAATTCCGACCTATACAATACACTGGCTGAAGTACTGTTAAACGCAGCCGAAGTTGCGCTGGGACCGAACCAAGTCACTGTGTGCGTTGGAGCATGACGAGGCACACGCTAATTAGTACAAATGGTAAAGAAAGCAAGCGAGTGACCTATCCCTGTTGTAGAGTATCCCTGGTATGGACTTACGGTAACAAGTTATCAAAAATGCAAATTCAACTTAGAAAGTTGAAAAATAACACAACGAAAAAACACAGCGAAATCAGAGTTCTAATGTTTCACTAATTTCACCCCAGCTGCGGTGAAAAGTGGTTTCAACAGCTATGCTGCACTGCGCACATAGTGCATGCGCAATGTTTAGATTTGTGTGGCTTGAACCGGGATGCCTGGATGGTTTATTCCCAAGAAGGTGACTCATAAAAACACAGCAAGTGATGCGTGCAAGGATCATCACTGTGGTCGAAGTTGGAGAACAAAAGATGTTTCTTGTGATTACAAGCATCTTGGGTCTGCAGAAAATAAATACACTGGTTCCATACTTTTTCTTATCTTTTTCACATCTTGCTTTTTGGGAGTTGGCAGATTTGCAAACCAAGTTTTCAAGAAAGTGTAGCATTAGAAGTACTAATGTCATTGTTAAAAAATGCTCATCTTGAAAACTGAAATGTTTTAATTCATGTCATTGGGAACATAGAAAAAAACATGTTGATTGTGATAAGCAGCCTCTGCCACAGACAAAACACAATGTATGTTGTATTGACACGTATGTGTCTGCCTGCCTGTCTGCTTATGACAATATGCAATACACAACTTCAGTCACTGACCACATGCAATTTGAACTTACCACCTATCAGGCTGTACCCAATAAATGGCTTGTGCACTTGAGTTCTGTCTCTGTCACAATATGTAATGTTCACCATCTCAGTATTTGTTGATTGGATCAAATGCAAATGCAGAAAAAAATGAGCATGTATTACAAAACCCAACATCTCTATATACACACACCTGAGTGTATCGTCAAATGAACCAGCCAATGAAAGGCTTCATTACACTTGAGTGCACGCCCACCCACTCTGACTGGTTTCGGTATCCTGGCTGCTTCGTTTCGAGGGTAGTAAACCCAAGTACAAAATATTGCACTTTTGATTTGCAATTGTACGTTTTAATTTTGTATATATTTTTTTTTATGATCGGAAACGTATATTATATGTCATGAATAAATGATAATTGTGTTTTAATTATGTTTGTTTTTTTTGGTTGCATGTAAACTTTAAATACTCTTTCATTTTGGATGTTGATTTTCAAGATATTTGGCATTTAGTAATCAGTGAGTGAATTTATGTGAGTTGCATCCCATGTTAATAAAAGGCCAAAGGACTTCGGGTATGGCGCTAGTAGTAGAGATGTGAAGTCTTGATTATGGCTACATAATCGGTTAACATGCTATGTCCAAAATGCCTACTAACTGCTCTTATTGTGGCAGAAAGGGTGATAGAGCATCCAAGGTACAGATTACCAACACGATGGTGAACCTATTGGCAAGTAAACCGAAGCAAACTGAATCGACATACCTATATTTTCATTACACAGATAGCAAATCAGAGAGCAGCCTGAATTGGTGCGAGCCTATTGAAGGTGAAGGACAAACATGGCAGACTCGATCACTCGATACCACTTATTTTATCCCCCCGGCATGTAATGTGGGGGGGATATAGTCCACGCCTCGTCCGTCCATCCGTCCGTCCGTAATCATTTTGTTTCTGGAGCATGACTAAAAAAACGTTCAATATTTGTGAACAAAAATTGGTACATATATCAAACAGAACCTAAGGTGGTGCCATTTGCTATTTACAGATTTTTGTCATTTTTAACAGGGAGGGGTGGCCTTCGTTTCTGGAGCACAACTCAGAAACTTCTTAATATCTTTCAGCAAAACTTGGCAGATATGTGAGGCAGATCCCAAAGTGGTGCCTTTTGCCATTTGCAGATTTTTGGCATTTTTATTTTCCAGGTTTTCGTGGAAACGATTCAGACTTAGTCTCAAAAGGGAGAGGTCGCTTCGTTTCTGGAGCGAAACTCGGAAACCGTTCAATATCTTTCTGCAAGACTTAGTAGATATATATCAAACAGAACCTAAAGTGGTGCCTATTTACAGATTTTTGGCATTTTTATTTCTCTCGATTTCAAAGGAAAGGATTCGGACTTAGTCTGAAAAGGGAGGGGTGGGTTTTGTTTCCGGAGCACAACTCGAAAACCGTTCAATATATTTCTACAAGACTTGACAGATATATCAAACAGATCTTGAAGTATTGCCTTTTGCTATGTGCAGAATTTTGGCATTTTAATTTTTCATGATTTCCATGGAAACGATTTGGACTTAGTTCCCCAAAATCAAGTTGGACTTTAAGTAACTCTCAGTTAATTTGTTCTTTCAAATTTATGGGGGTCCAGGGGGATTTGTCATCTTCTGATGACTCTTGTTAATGTTCAGAGATCTAAAAGCCCTGCAGTAAACTTTTTACAGGATACTAATTTTTCTGCAAACATAGAACCATACATTCAGTCAGAATGTGGCTTTGACTGTTTCTTTAGTTCATATAATTCACAATAAAGGGGGGTAGCAGTCCTGTTGAACAACAACTTCAAGCACAAACTGCATAATCTATGGACATGTCCAAGTGGTAATCTATTAATATTGGCCATTACTATTTAAAGGGGCTCTGATCCAGAGCAATTTCCGGGGACTGGTTGTTGCCTTTGGTATTGTTTTTCTCCCGTGAGTACCCGGATGATATCCCATAATTTGTGACTGGTTTGTGATCTCTGCTGCGCCACCCGCGTGTGCAATTGATAGTATAAGTACAGACTGATCAACAAAAATGAAGTCTTTTTACTTCATTATTATGAAAACAAATGAAACCATTTTGAAGTTTAATCATCTGCCAGTGGTAAAAACTGTTAGGACTGAAAAATAACGAAGTCAATGTACGTATGTATATTTTCTCTAATTATCCTAAGTAGTTTATTATCATATTTGTATGCATTTTGAAACTGAATAAAAAAGCACACGATCTGCTTATACTTATAGTGAATTTATAACATGACTGTAATATCTATGCATTTTATAGATTGCCGTCATGAATCATATTTCACAAGTGCGACCTAGTGTATGTTGTCTGTCATACAGATTCTGCTGAATGCTACAACAAATGAATAAAAACAAAATGCAAATATTAAAATTAAAACAAACTAAAGTTATAGCAACAATGTCAGGCAATTACCTGGTTCAAGGAATGTATCCATCAATATCCACATAAAGGAATGAGATTTCATTCATCTGCAGCTGGTAAATAATCCTGCTCCATGTCATGTGCCTTGTAACAGTCTAAAATGCGAAAAAGTGATACATCGTTTCAGGTTTTTCACATTGGTGTATAGTCTCATTGGTCACCCAAGACAGCACAGCTGGCAACTAATTGTATGATGTCCGCCATCCATTGAAAAAGTAATTTAGTTAGCCAATAATCAGCAATCAATACCATATTGGCGGTTAATCCTTTGAAGGAAGGACGTTGTTTTTACACAGGCACTTTACAAGAGGGTGTATTCAGTATAGATTAGTAAATCTACACACATTAACACTACCTTTTGACAAATCCGCTGTGGAAGATAAAAGTAATTAATCAATCAGCGTGTTAACGGTTAATTCTTTGATCGATGTTTGTTTTTGTAACCCAGCTGATAATTCCTCTTACTACACTTCCATGCACATATTAGATATCATGTAATATATTTGCCACATCAGACCTTAATTAATAATGTTGAGTATTTACTCCAGACACGTGAAATGCCAAATGGGAACCTTTGTCGGGTAATTTGAGTGGTGTTACCGCTAATTATACCTGTTATAAATTCATTAACCTACCATCAAGCGAATGATGACAAATAATATAACGTGTAGGTTTTTACCCCCAAACATAGGTTAAAGCAAGGGAGAAGTAATTACTGTATTGCATGCAATTTTCATTGCCTGAAAACACCTATGGGCCGACACTGTTTTGAGGATATGAACGGAACTTCATTGTTACATAAGAAATACATATAAGCATTTGCTGTGTACTTGGGTAAATAAGTATAATCAGTTTTTAACCTAAGAAAATTTTCAGATTTTCTAGCAATGGCAAAGTGGTTGTTATTAGTTTACGGATTCAAGTAAATAAAATGTGTGATTTTATTATCATAGGTAATAGACCAGGGGCGTAGCTACCATTATAAAACAAGCCTCGGCTTACACATGATTTTTGCTATGAAAGTTGGGCCAACCCTCAATACTATCTAACTATAAAACTTTGCAATCTATCTGACTTATACGAAATAAATGGCTTGCTACGTGCCTGTAGACATAATATTTTTACATGACATGATTAAATATCGAGGTAAAAAACACAGAAATAGGATCAAATTGGATCAGTCACTATACCATCCAGGCATTAGAAAATCTGAAAAAGCCTACACTGCTGGGATACTCTATTACAATCAGACAAGAAATACCAGGGATATTTTCAAGTAATGGCATGTGATGGACATTCACCCTTCCTAATGACCAGCTTGCAGCTTGGTTTCAGCCTGTCGCAGTCAGAGGTGCCATTGGTGCAGAAGCATTAATCGCCATTGGCGATCAGTGGCCCTTCAGTGGCCCTTTAAGGTTATCGAACAAAGGTAGCAAGTATATATTTGCCTAATGAAGATAACCCTGGTTTTTATTTGAACATGATAAACAACTGAAATTATTTAGCTATGAACATTTCATTCTAGTCAGCGGCTGAAACCTTGTGATAGATCATAACATTGGTACAATGAATTATCAGCATGAAAACAAAAAGAACGGAAAAAAAGAAAAGAACGGGAAGATATTCGTAAACTTAAAATGGATGGTGTTTTTGTCAGGTCTAGAGCAAAGTGGATAGACAAGGGTGATAAAGTCACAAGATATTTTTGTGGTCTTGAAAACAGAAATTACATTAGTAAAATTATGTCTTCATTGAAACTAGTAATGGTTCAGTATTTTCTGATCATGATAATATTTGGCAGGAAGTGAGGTCTTTTTATGATAGTCTTTATACTACAAGAGATATAGAGCCTTGGTAAAAAGTATATACTACTGGTCTCTTTAGGATGAATCGCAAACATTAGTTACCTCAATATTTGGTAACCAATACCCCCTTGACCCCTTTTCGAGTTTGAATCTCTTGGTGCAGAAAACGATCAATGAAACGCAACCCAAACTGATTTTTAGGAATAAATGTCTCACAAGACATGGGTTTGAAAAAATTCACGTTTTTGTCAGACACGTGCACTTCGTACCTGATGGGCAATAACCCCCACGGGTTCTGGCCTTGTTAGTGACAGTTTTCAAACATGTAGTTGCCGTGTAAAGTCTTGCCAAGACTTACTGAGGCTCAACTGAATAATGCGATTGGACATTTGGAGGCTGGTGAACCACAATCAGCGGTGGCAAGGCGCCTACACGTATCCCAGAGCACAATAGGAAGACTGTGGCATTGTTTTCAACAGCATGGGACCACACGGGATAGACCACGCTCCGGGAGACCAAGCGTCACCACGCCGGCCCAAGACAGATTAATCCATTTACGGCACTTATGTGACAGATTCCTTACGGCATCCTCTACCACAACCTCATTGTTTGGGCTCCAGAGAGTCTCAGACCAGACAGTTAGGAATTGTCTACATGGCGCCGGTACTCGTCCCAGAGGACCAGCATGAGGTGTCATCCTCACACAACAAAATCGTCAGCTACAACGGCAATGGTGTGTCAACCAGAGATGGATAACTGTCATTTTTAGTGACGAGTCACGGTTTCTACTGAGATGTCCAGACGGGAGATCACTCGTGTATAGACAATGCCCTAAACGTTTTTCTGCAAACTGTGTTCAGGAAGTCAACAGATTTGACTTTCATTTACAGTGCTATTTACTGTCTACCTTTTCTACACTGTCTGCTGTAATCATTGCAGTAACTTTGTTCCATGTGCATGTCATGTGATGCCCATAATTGGCAAAGGCCATGATGAAAATGAAAAATAATGAAGGTCCAGGCTCAGAGGGTTCAGTTCAGAGTTTTACAAATTCTTTTGGAAGGTATTAAGTCATTTCTTAATTAGATCAATCAGTGAAGCTTTCTCAGTGGGTGAGATGTCAGTAACCCAGAAACATGGTATTGTTACATGTATCCCAAAGAAGGGGAGGGCTAAACAGTTTATCTCTAATTGGAGACCAGTATCTCTATTAAATGTTACTTAAAAAAAAAGCTTCAGCTTGTATTGCAGAGATTTAACAATCATTGCTGAGGATCAAATCGGCTTCATGGCTAATAGATATATTGGTGACAATATAAGATTATTATATGATGTCATGTACCATTGTGAAAAGACTGACAGGAAGGGTATGCTTTTTATCCCCATAACGAATTTTGCAGGGGGTATTATTTTGGAATTTGTCCATCTGTCTCAGCAAAATCGTCTTTTCCAGAGCAGAACATAAAAAATGTTAAATATCTCTTCACCAAACTTGTCACAGATCGGTCTGGTGGTGTACTGGTGCCTTTTGTTAGTTTTGGATTTCTGAATAAAATATATTTTGCATTTCCATGGCAGCAAGTGTTGAAATTGGAGTTAGTGCTCTATTCAAGAGCAGAACTTTAAAACCTTTTAATACTCTCTTTCCACTTTATGGGTGTTCAAGAACCTCATGACATAAATCAACAGTACTACTCAATTTCCAGTATCAACATTACTGAGGTACATCAAACTGTGGAAGCACTCAGGCAGTCTGTTGTTGATACAGGCATGCTAGTATATGAAAAGTTTACATATGTATGTTTTTGTTAGATCAATATGAAGAACAATTTAACATTTTACATAGTCTTAACTAGTTGAAATATTCATGAAGAGTATTTTACCATTGCGGGGGATATTGACGACTTTGTCTTCATGTTAGATTTCAAAATACACACTGAACAGTACTAGGCATCGTAATTTGATAATGTGACAAAAATGGCAAGATTAATAATGTACCTATTTCAGTAGTTTTGCTTTCCTTATAGTAAAATTTAGCTGATGATGGCAAAGAACAAGGAATTTGCCAAATAGTCCCAAAGTCTGAAGTGCATTTGTGTGTATAATGTATTTAAAAGTTTATCCGAGATCAAGACACTGTTCATTTATCAATTGGCATAAGCCATGGTGTGTTTGTTATGGAAATAACACTTTCAGTAAATGTAAAGGATATTGATTGATTCAGTGCAAAAATACATGTTAGATATGTGTGGTATCAATATTGTTGGCCTATGGAACTTCAAGATAAATATTGTTCATACTGGAAAATTGAAGAAGAAAAACAGAATTATGTTTGTGCTAATTTGGACTTAGAAGTGTGCATATGTGTGTGATGTGATTTCGTTTTTCTGAAAGAGCACTTTACAGAGTGTTAGCACATGTTAATTTCTCACTTTAAGACAGCTAACTTTAAGACAGGTAAAAGGTGGTAATCTACATGTAATACCTTTCTCAGATACTGCTGACTTATGTTCAGTGTCTTTTTCTGATTTGTTTACTGCTGAATTTATGTCAAAGCTAACTTTACCAATCTGTTCAGTTCATGTGGCCAATGCAACATTTCATTCTCACATCCCTGACAATAAACATTTGAGTTGCATTGTCAATAATCAATCAGCAAATATTTATGTACATGGACTCAATTAAACTTGAAGACATATTTCAGGCCAAGTATGTTATATTAGTTGTTTTGCAAAACATCTGGCCTAAATTTCAATGTATGTGGTGAAAAGATTTGCACAGTCGAGCTGGTTATATGGTCAGTTGGTCTCATAAACCAGCTAAAACAAAATGTAAGGCCTGATGTATAAACAGAGGTTAAATCTTGATAGCTATGCAGATTAGTTCATAATGATGTTAAATATCACTCTTATTTATGTTTATATTTCTTCATAAAAGACAGATCAAGTTTCATCTCAAATTGTATTCTTAAAGAACCACTAAACTTTGTTTTTTGTTACTCTTTTAACCATTACTTATGAAAGATTTGTGGTTAGTCTTATGCGGAACACCAAATTTATTCTTTAAAAACTTGGTTGGTTATTTAATACCGAGCGATTAAAAGTGGCCAAAAAGTCGCCTGCTTCCCTCTCGCCCGCCAACGAAACCACAGACAGGTTACGTAACTCTGTCGCCAGAGCACTGCAGTGACGTCATATGAGGAACGATTTTCAGTTAGTTGTATAGAAAGTGTGTAGCACGCTCATCATTTTGATGATTTCTTGACATCAACGATGACATGCGAATCGTTGCTTTGTCGTCAATTGCTCCTAGGGTCGGGCGATGGTGTCCCCATGCACAGATTTCCACAGGACCCGCGGTTAGCTAAATGGGTTATGTTTGTGAGTCTGAAGCGAGTTGTGGAAGCCTGAAGCGATATCTTACTTGTGTTCAGATCGCTTCACGGAAGTTAAAGAATCAAAACTACTTACTAGTTGTAGTAAAATATGCATATGATTGATGACCATAAAGATTTTCTATGACACAACTTGTAACATAGCGATTTCTTCCTCGAAGTGAGGTTGTGGTCGAGTAACAATAATATTGTAAGTAGTATTATATTGACACCCACCTGCGCTGCCACGAGAGAAATTGTTATGTTATACACTTTGTCATGCAAAATCCTATTGGCCATCAATAAAATACATATTTTACTACCAGTAAAAGTAGTTTTAATTTTGTAACTTCGGTGGAAACAAACCTAAATACCATTTATCCTCAGACTGGCGGATGTTCCCGACAGAGCGCCGCCATTTTAAAAATACAAAAATCTGTTAGAATTAATGAGATTATAGTTTGTTTTCATCAAGTTAGAAAATCAAGACTACTTTCTACTAAATAGTTAAATATGTATTGGAATCATAACCAAACCGGATTTTGCATGACACAACTTATAACATAGCGATTTCTTCCATGGAAGCGAGGTGGGGTCGAAAGTCACAATACTGCTTGATAAATTTCTTGCTACATTCCCATGGTTAATGTCCACTCACCAGTATGTAGATACTAGTCAGTAATGCGTCTTTATATTTGGTCTTATAATCCTAATTAGTTTATTATCATACTTGTATGCATTTTGAAACTAAATAAAAGCAGGCGATCTGCTGATACTTATAGTGAATTTATAACAGAACTGTAATATCTAGACATTTTATAGTTTGCCAATGTGAATCATAATTAGCACACACACCCTAGTGCATGTTGTCTGTCTCATTACACTTCACGGCGAAAACAATGATTCTGTTGAATGCTACGACAAATGAATAAAAACAAAATGCAAATATTAAAATTAAAACAGATTAAAGTTATAGGAACAATATCAGGCCATTACCTTGTTAGAGGAATGTATCCATCAATATCCACAAAACTGTTCCAAATGATGTGTCTTTTAACAGTTTAATATCACTGAAAAAGTGATAAATCTTTTCAGGTATTGGTGTATAGTCTCATTGGTCACCCAAGATAGCACACCTGGCAACTAATTGCATAATGTCCTCCTTTCTTTAAAAACAGTAATTTAGTTAGCCAATAATGGGCAATCAATCAATGTATTGCCGGTTAATCCTTTGAAGAAGGGCGTTGTTTTCACATGAACACCGACCGCGACAGAGTGTATTCAGTATAGATTAGTAAATCTACATACATAAACACTACCTTTTGACAATTCCGGCTGTGTAAGATAAAAGTAATTAATCAATCAGCGTGTTATCGATTAATCCTTTGATCGATGTTTATAATGTTGAATATTTACTCAGACACAAGAAATGCCAAATGGGAACCTTTGTCGGGTAATTTAAGTGTGTTACCACTAATTATACCTGTTATAAATTCATTAACTGACCATCAAGTGAATGATGACAAATAACATGTGTAGGTTTATACCACCTAACACGGGTTACAACAAGGGAGTATTAATTGCTGTATTGCATGTGAAAACTTATGGGCCGACACTGTTTTGAGAATACAAACAGATTTTTACATGACATGATTAAATATCGAGGTAAAAAAAACACAGAAATGGGATCAATTTGGATCAGTCATTATACAAATAGGGCCTAACGACACCAATCGATTTTGACAGAATCGTCTATGAAAACAAGTTGTAACTCGGAAACTAGGCAAAGCATCAGACAAAATTAAATGATAGTTGATTGTGAGAACATATAGCTTTCATTTTCCACAACAATTGTCACGATTTCAGGTTTATACAAGCCTGTAAACAAGATAATTTAACCCCTAAAATGTAGATGAATTATGCACAGGCCCTCCAAGCTATTCCTCATATGACGTCACAGAGTCGCGCCGCTCTGATTGGTTGAAATTTCGTTCGCGGGTGAGAATTGTGCACTGTTGTCAAAAAGGTCGATTTAAGTCAATTAAAGGTCGAAATGAGTAGTTTTAATGACAGGGTTTCATTTATAACGATGCGAGTTAGTGATTTATGTATTTTAACCCCCTAGGGTTTATGTGACCTTTAAGGTACCTTGTTATATGAGTACATACTGATTACAATCATGATGTTTTGATAGATCCTATACTTTGATAATTTGTTGTTCAATATTGTAGGGACATGGTTGAGATGATATTGGCCCTCATCTACAAAAACAGCCAAGTGACAACAGATACCATTTGGGGTTTTTGGGGAGATCAATTAGCTGACTCATCATGGATGTATGTTGTGCCTCTACTACACTTCCTTAGGATAGATTCTTCACCATTTGTGAAGCCTTTGAAATCATCATCCTGCCACACAGATGAAGACTGGTGGGGACATGAGGATGTTACAGACAGGATCAATGCCTTGAAGAATAGCAGATTCTCATCAATGTAAGTGTTGCTGTTACCAAAGATGTTGAAAGTACAACTTGGTCCCTGTATAGATGATGCTTCTATACATTTCACACTGAGCCCATGCAGTGTCTTTCATTGTCGCCACCCTGTTTCAGTTTCAAATCAAATCACCTTGGGTTAATTGCATATTAAAATACTATCTAATCAAGTATGTTTCCAAACAGTGAGTGAGTATGCTTTTGCCCCACAATAATCCAACAATATCATGGTGGGAGACACCAGAAATGGGCTTCACACATTGTACCTATGGGGGAATTTGAACCCTGGTCTTCAGCGTGACAAGCGAACCACTAGGCTACCCCACCCTGTTTCCTTGTAGATATCAAAGGTTACACTACAAAACAGACCTTTTGAATGTTACCAGATATGTGTATGTGAATGACAGGTAAGCTTAGTTCATTTCAACTGGGGGCGGTGGGGTAGGCTAGTGGTTAAAGCGTTGGCTCGTCACGCCGAGGACCCAGGTTCGAATACCCACATGGGTACAATGTGTGAAGCCCATTTCTGGTGTCCCCCGCCGTGATGTTACTGGAATATTGCTAAAAGCGGCGTAAAACCAAAACTCAGTCAGTCAGTCATTTCAACTGTTATAGTGAATGCTTAGAACTTGACAACACTTAATGCACTGATAATGTTAAATGTATAAAAATTAATGAGAGAATTTTGAACGTTAGCATCTTTATTATGAGGAATGCATTTCAGAATACAAGCTTGCTACACATTCACCTGATGAAAGAGTAAGCATGTACTCTAAAATGTCCATAAATTTATCTCCCATGTGTGTATTACTTCCAGTGAGTGAGTGAGTGAGTTGAGTTTTACGCCGCACTCAGCAATATTCCAGCTATATGGCGGTATTACTTCCAGTGTGATTATTCAGCACTTAACCTTAACGTTGCCAAATTGATCAAAAGTGGACTTTGCTCAATGTTTTAATATGTATCAATATGCTGTATGTTCTCTTTGTCACTATGTGTGATTTTTGAGAATAAGATTTTGGTTCTATTCTGTTCTGTTCAGTAAAAGGATAAGTAATATGTTTTGAGAAGGGCACAGGAGCTAATAGGAGTGTGCTGTTACTATACTCTGTAGTGACTCTGCCGGGAGATTATAGGATTGTTTAAGGCTCTTTTGGGGTATGTAGATACCAAAACCAGTAGTACTCTTCTGATTTCAAGCACATCTTAACAAATCCCAAATTAAGTAAACAACTCACTAAATATCTCATTCATACAAAATTATACCAAACAATCTTGCAACAAAAACAATAATACCACATTTTACCATTTTAAAAATTGTTATAAATATGTATATATGTTCTTTTAACTTTTTAAATCAGTTCACTCTTTTTATCAAGTTCATTTTTTCACCTTATATATATTTATCATTATTCACTTAATAAATATGTTTTAAACATGGGTTGGTTAAAAAATACAATAACAATAACCATATACTACACCTAATCTATATTAAATTCATAATCTCTAATACTCTTTACCTATTTCATTTTTTTTTTTTCTTTTTAATTTGGCATCCAATTCAAATTTCCCTTAATACTTAGTTATTGGGGTGTTTTTTTGGTAGTAACACCACTCTTTCAAAATTTCTATTTTTTGTTCCCCTCATTTCTTAATAAGTGTACAACCCCATCGCTGAAATACCTTAGTTGTGCGTGCAACATTAAATAAAGCAAATAACTATGACTACCTTACTCCAAACGACACACCCCTTCTTCATTGATAAATGGGCTGTTCCATTATTCTACAGGGCAAAAAATCATTTCCCACACTGCCTACAATATTTTTGTTGGCAGTTTGGGATGTAGGCAGTATTG
The DNA here is from genome assembly GCF_003918875.1 of Haliotis rubra. Classification (NCBI taxonomy): domain Eukaryota; kingdom Metazoa; phylum Mollusca; class Gastropoda; order Lepetellida; family Haliotidae; genus Haliotis; species Haliotis rubra. The sequence goes on along the minus strand of NW_025765022.1, from coordinate 68,079 downwards.
AACTGTAGGCAGTATGGGACCTAACCGTCTTCCCGGTGTATTCTCTTTTTGCCTGCACTTTAATTGTCTATAAGCGGATTAGGATTAACAGTCCAGTGCCTGCACAATTATAGTCTGTTCAAGTAAGTGGAGTTCACTACCCGGCACCTTGAAGAAAGAATTGACCTTGAGAAACATAGACTCTTGACTAGTCTCACCACTTGTTTATGGTGATACCGGTTTTCATCTGGTGGGATTGTGAATGTGATTATTATGTCATGTGAGTGAGTGAGTTAGGATTTATAGTCACATCAGCAATATTTCAGCCATATCGTGACTTAAAAAGTTACAAACTGATAATAAATGGAATTAAATTACAAAAACCTGTTGACGAAGTACAATAATATTATGTCATGTGAAACAGATTATACAATTGTATGTATACTACTCACACTTTGCTAAGGATCACAAACGATCACAACTTTACTTAAACGTAGATTTATAATTTGTATCCATCATGGAACGAGTCATTGACAAGTACACAACACAAGAGAAATGACAAACTGAAACCTAGGATCCATGCTTACAATAAGCTTTAGATATTTACCACAAATTTGACCCCACATTATAGTTTTCTGTTGAATCCATGATTTGATGCTTAGCAAAGTTTGAATAGTATATAAATGCACAGTGCACATAAATACTTTTTTCCTGGAGTGACATTTAACGCTTATTTTGTGTATTTTTTATCATATTTGTCAGATAATTCATATTCGTATATATGTATATATGCAATATTGTGCATGTATATTATGTTACATGCAATATTAATAAAATTAAAAATGTCACCATATTTTCAAATGACTCATATTCGTATATTTGCGGGTGCTATATGCAATAAACAAAATGTGATAAACTTTATTGTTTACCAGCAAGTGCTGGCATACTTACATTTCTACTATAAACTATAGCTTTAATCCCCATTGTTGCAAGGATTAGTACGGTCCAGTAATTTTAATCCCTAAACAATACGTGCAGGCAAAAAGAGAACACCCTGTCTTCCCATTCTGCCAACATGTTAAAGCAACATGATATGTCCAGTGATTAATGTTAATGTGCTGACCTATTCTACCCTTACTAATATGAAATTTACCAAAAATTAATTGTAGGCAATTTGGGATAAATGACAAAAAAACAGTGTTTCTAGGTATAAGGTATATTAATTCTTTCCGAATGCATTTAATTAATTGGAATTGACAAAATGCAGCTAACAGCTATGTTACTGATATCACCATTCTTGTCTGTTTATGTAATATATATATATTGTATTCTCTTGTACCACCATGGGTGTTTCTTGAGAAATAAACTATGATTGATAATTCGACATGGGAGAAGATGTAGCGATTAAGTTTACCCAAACTTTGAGATGATAATCTGCACAACTAAATACATATGTCAACTGTTTCTGAGAAAAACCAACCCCAAACAATATCATTGTAAATGTCTTTATGTATCTTTAAATATGTAGATACACAGACCAACCAAAACTTTGAAACTTGCCATTCAGTATCACCAATATCATCACGTCGTTTAATTTAAGTGAAACTACATTGATTACCCTTTCTCCAAACCCAACAACATACCCTTCACTGGTAAATGGGTGGTTCCATTATTTTATAGGTCAAAAATCATTTCCCATTCTGCCTACAGTAACTTTTGTAGGCAAACTGGGATGTAGGCGAAATGGGATTGTAGGCAGAATGGGATGTAACCGATCTCAGGAGTTGGGTACAATATGTGTCATAGGGAATTGTTTTACCAGAGCCTTGACCAAATCTATTGAGATTCACATATATAATTATCTGTTTGTGCATACGCTTAATTGATTGAAGCTTTGTCTTTACTCATACATAAGTACACATAGTCACAAAGAAATGTAAACATTAGCAACTTGGGCTGTAACTCTTGGGTTTTATTGTTGTTTCCAATAAACAGTAGATTATATCACACGACTACCCCTGTTTTTCGGTAGTCCTGGGTCTCAGCTGACCCAACTACCAAAGTACCAGACTATAGTCTGTCAAACGAACTTTTTGGACATCCCTTTGTCAAATATCTTCCAAATAACACCAACTGACCACATGCCATTAACGTATATCTTAATGACCCCCTTTGACGTAATAAGAAAAAATAGTTTTAACTTTGTTGGTCACTTGGGGAAAAAGTTACTTGTGTAACTATAATCAAAATTTCTGTTTGTTTTGTATCAAGAGATTTGGTGTAGTCGCAGTAAAAGTAACAACTTACGGGTTAGGTCAGAGCGCAATTCATGTGCATCACCTCAGGTCATCATTACAAGTGACTTGGAAGGACAGAGTTGTTACCCTCAGGATAATTTCCCCATGTTAAGCAAAGATATGCAAACTTTGATCAAGAATGTGTATAGTTTTTTGAAGAATGAAGCCGAAAGAGGACATTTTTACAATCTATCACAAAGTTTATAGAAAGAACAGTGTCATCATTAAAAATAAAGCGTTTATGGTGTTATCTGCCCTGATCAGGTAATTGACAGTAGTCATTGACTGTCTCAAAATCAAAGTCTTCAGTAAAGTTGGACACTTTCAATTTGAGACTAATCAGGGACATAATTCGCAGTTTATATCAGAGAAACCAACATCTCTCGTCAAGAAAACTGAAGAAAATTCCTGAAGATGAACACGACGTTTGCATTTCCATATTTACAATATGTTAATTATTAGTGAAATTAGGATTTCGTTATAAACGAATATCCAGCCCAAAAGTTACACTCTGTGAAAGAGGTGATCTCGTGAGACTGAGGGCCAATTATCTGAGAACAATATCTAAAAAAAGAGAAAACAGCTGTCAAGTAGTCTATTTGGATGAAACATGTATTAATGCTAACCACACCCCTTCATATCAGTGGCAGCACTCTGACCCCAAAGAAAACAGGAAGATTCCTCCAGGCAAGGGTTAGAAACTTATCATTGTACACGCAGGGTCACATCTGCGTTTCCTACCAGGATGTGACTTGGTGTTCAGATCCAAATCTACTGATGGTCGTCGCTATCACACAGAGATAAACTCCACAGTGATCGCAGAATACGTCACAGAGCAGCTACCAAGTGTTTGGTGGTGATGGACAACGCACCATACCACAGTGTTAGAGATGCCCTGGAGAAGACTCCTATCTCCGCTTCCAGAAAACATGAGATGACTTCTTGGTTGTCCAGGCATGGTATCAACTTTCAAGCTAAAGCTACTAAAACTAAACTGTATGATATCATACTAGCTCACAAACCAGCCCCTGTTTACTTGATTGACACCATGTTGAAAAAGTATGGTCATGAAATTCTACATTTGCTGCTCTATCACTGTGACCTTAGTCCAACTGAACTGATCTGAGGCGATTTAAAGGATTCATTTGCACGAAAAAATGTTTCTTTGAAACTCAAAGACGTGAATGAAGAATTGGTAACAATATCACCAGAATTATGGCAGCAATGTGTCACTCATGCGATCAAGGTGGAAGAAAATACTGAGTTAAAGATGGTCTACAAAGGAATCATGTCCAACCCATCTTGATCAATCTAGACTGATGGAGACACTGACACTGGTAGCTCTGATTTGAGACTGACAATTGTCTGATGGTCTGACAGTGACTAACTTAAGTGTTGTTATTGTATAATGCATTTGAGACGTTCATTTAATATAGACATGTAAACCTGAAGCCCACGCTAATGTGACCCGAGGTGCACGTGAATTGCGCTCTGACCTAACCGTGAGGTGTTACGTTTACTGCGACTACAGTAACTTTTTCCTCAAGTGACCAACAAAGTTAAAGATATTTTTCCTTATTACATCAAAGGGGATCATTAAGATTTATGTTAATGGCATGTGGTCAGTTGGTGTTATTTGGAAGATATTTGACAAAGGGGTGTCCCAAAAGTTGGTTTGACAGACTATACCTGAGTTACCCATCCCAGCCATACACCAGGACCACATATAAATTGTTTGTAGTATTTTCTTCAGTTCCTTCAAATATACTACCTCACCTTCATCATAGCAATTATTTCTGTGTAATTTCTGTTCCTCACACAACACCCCTATAAAATCTTAAGATTTCCTACAGAAGTCCTCTTAGACTCACGTTGGCCTATGATTTGCAAGGTGTTCAGATAGTTATGCTGAATGAACCAAGCTTGTAATTAATAATTTATTTTACAGTTCCATTACAGACATAATCAATGACCTAGAGTACCTATTTGATGTGGACTACTTACTGCCAAGAACAATCATGGCAAGCGCAAAGTATGAAGATTTACTTGGCATTGTGAAACTACAGAAAGTGCCCCCAGAGGTTTGCAGTGGAACTCTGTATTACTTCTGTTGCTCTAACGATATCTATTATGTTGAAAGAAAAATGTTGGTAAGTTTCAAGTTTTCATGTTTCTCAGACAATCTTGATTACTTTGTAAATGTGAAATATGACAAAAAGACCATCTGAAGATGAGTAATATATGGAAGTTTGAAGTATTTGAAACATTAATTAACACTGTAATAATTAGTTATGGCGAATCAAGCCAAACAAAGTGTTACCAAATCCCAAATATGTGTCTGAAAGTTATCTAAAGACTGTTTTCATAGCATATTGTGACATTCCTTTTTGCTTTTCCAAACTTTATAGAACTATGGAGAATTTCTATTCCTAACTATTTAGACTGATTTCATCCATATAGTATCATTATGACCTCTTCACGTATTTAGCCTACTTTCCTGTTTAAACCCCATTCAGTAAGACTTGAATAAAGTCTAGAGCTAACATTATACACAATTAAAGATCTGTTAAGTATATAAAAGCAATAAATGTCTTCTCAACAAATAACAAAAACATGTTTGAAAAGGGCATCTTTTCATATTCCTTAGCCATCAGTGTGTTGTAACAACTTTTGTTCCTGATTTTGACACATAACAAATGACCATACTGTGAACTAAAATTTCTTAAACAGCCATTTTGTACAATATGGAAAATGTAAATGTGTGGTTTGTAGTGGGGCTAAACCCATGTTCCATTTTTCAGGCTAATTTTGGTTTGACTTTTGTTCAGTGATTACACTTCTAAAGTCTCTATTCATTTCACTGTAAACATCATTTAGTGGGAAACCATTTGACTAATGAAGGCAAAATTTCACATTCTTGTCATTAACATTTATGAAACACTCATTTTCTCAAGTGGTTGAATAATAATAATAACAATAATATATTGTCTGCTTGTATTGTGCTTAAACTGCATGCATTGCATGCCCAAAGCGCTAACAGGCATCAGGGAAAAGGTGGGTTTTGAATTTGCGTTTGAAGAGTTCACATGAAGAAATGGTTCTGTATGAATCTGATCCACCATAGCAGCCACATGGAAAATCTGTTTATAGCTATTGCTGAGTCATTTTCTTGAACATGTGATGACTTTTGGTATGTTTGTTTAAAACCACATGCTCTTTATTTTTGTTATATCTCAAATTTTGACCTTCTTTTACCATCCTCTTAAAAAGGAATATTTTACTCTGAAACATTAATCCTGTAAAATTAAGAGCATGCTGCTGACGTCCTATTCAGGTGAACTAAAGTGCTGTGGCTTTACTTATTTGTACATGAGATGCATGTATGAGTTTTTCTATCTTTGGGTTTGTGTTAACAGTACATTGTCAGGTGTATTGATGAGGTTGCAAAGAAGTTCAAAGATGAGAGAACAAAACTGACGTGCCCAGAACACACCTCGAGGTAAAACAGTGAGCTATTTTCATTTATAACAACTTTTAAGCATTTTTCAAAATATTTCCCCATGATGAATACTCATGATTGAGTTGATACTGTACTAATAACTGATTGACATTGTAGAATTATTGCCAGATTGATGTTCAGCATTTTGATTTTGAATACTCTATACTGGTGCAACCTATTATGTTTTTAGCTATGTTTTTATTTTCCCATAAAATACTTCTTCAGAACTACAGGATGCACTCAACTGAATGTCTTTGAAGGGCAATCAACATACAAATATTTTTTTCATTTTGAAACCTTCGTTTTAAATCTTTTCTTGATAAAAAACTAATACTATGTGCAATTGTCAAATTTGATGTATTTCAGATTTTCACAAGAAGACTGCACGGCACACAGGAAAATGTGTTTAAAGATTACAACAGATCTACTAGAACTGTGCTTAGATAATGAAAATCAGTACATTGAAGTAGTGGAAGCTGTTGCCCGTCTCCTTGCCTCCAGTGTGTGTGAATGCAGCTCACATGACACCAAGATAGATAGTGGTCAGCAGACAGAACTCCAGACTGATCTGTCACCCTTGTGGTTTCAACTCCATGACTGGATGAGGCAAAGGATATCTTCAGTGACTGACTGTAGGAAATATATTTTGGTAAGTGGTACTTCAAGACTCAAAGTGGTCTCCTGGTATGTCTTCATCTCTTGTGAAGCAAAGTGTAATTCATCGTTTATGTTACTACAGTGAAACTATGATAAGTGGTCATTACTGTTCCCCATGAAAATGCACAGATTTCAAACTAACAAATGTTTTACTTATTTTTTAATCTTTTGGTTTTACAGACTTGCAAAATTCCATAATATCTATGCTAACTTTACTTTGCACTGTAATTGTCTAGTAGAGATACATGGTAATGTGAAACTCTTTAACCATACAGTTTTTTAAAAGAATCTTTGCCTACCTGTTCCCACAAATAATGACATCCTAGATCTACCTATAATACGAGTTACAACTTTGTAGGTGAAAGTACACAGACAATAGCTGCAGAGTTTGACTTAATGCTATAGCTGTTCACAATGTTTTAATTGTAATAGTGTATTTGTTTGACTACTTGAGAATTATTTTTTGCTTTTGCAGGGGTACAACACACTGATGCACTTGGACTTTGGCTCAGATCATCTGAATACAGAGTGGCAGACTGTCCTACTTGATGCGGTTGAAGACATTTTTTCAGAGGTAATGTTTGCAAATGCATTTAATGTCATCACTTTGAACAATAACTGCACTTTTCTTTCAAAATGTTTTGTTGCATTCACATACTCTAGGTTTACAGAAGACTGGAAGTATTTCTTCCATAATGCTGTCTGCTTCACACAGTAGGAATAGACAATTACTTGTGTTAGATCAGTCTGTTTTAATGTACCGTTGCCAAATCAGAATACAGAAATATGCACCAGCTTCCCATGAGTCCATTGACCCCCTCTGTGGTGTAGTGGTTAGAGCGTCTGCCCGGAGAGCGGAAGGTCGTGGGTTCGATCCCCGACCGCGTCATACCAAGAGACGTTAAAATATGGTACTTGTTGGTCCCTGCCTTGCGCTCGGCATTAATGGGTACAACAAGGACTGGTCGGCTCGGAGTCAGTATAATGTGTCTGAGTGGGGTATTCATGTTTCACTGCGGCATGGTATCTCAGTTGGCTAGCACTATAAAACCAGCTTAAGTCTGGGCTGGTACAAGCAGCCACACATACACATACACACGCATGCACGTCGTCATATCAGCGAAATATTCTCCAGCACGACATTAAACCCAATTTCACCTCACCTCACCCATGAGTCCATAAAAAGATATTAAACACATATGGCTACCATTGCAGTGGCTATTTTCTGTCATTGTTCTCAAGTTTGGCAGCAAACAAGATATTTCTTACATGGTGAAGAATTGTGATTTTACTGGTTTGGAACAAGTGTTTTAAACAACTTTGACAGCAACATAAATCTGATTTATAGTCTGTTTGGCTCAAAAGCGGACCGATGAATTGCAATCTAACTCGAAAACTAATAAACATAAAATACTCAATGAAATGCTGATCATAATCAAAACATCATACCCACTTCTGTGAGGTTTTTGCAGAATTTTTGTCCTAAAAATAAAAACGTTGTTTAACAATCTATCATTAAAATATTGACACAGTTCACTATTTGTTACGAGGGAGGAGTGCAGAGAAAGGGACAGCCAGGTGTTCGAGAACGGATGGAGGTGGCACAGCACAGGTTAATGAATAAATAACTGTCTGTGAACGCGCTTCTCGAACACCTGGCTGTCCCTTTCTCTGCACTCCTCCCTTGTAACAAACAGTGAACTGTGTCAATATTTTAATGATAGTTTGTTAAACAATTTTTAGGACAAAAATTCTGCAAAAACCTCACAAAGTGGGTATGATGTTTTGATTATGATCAGCGTTCCTATTCCTAGGAAGCTTTAATTAGCAGAAAACCTTGACAAAACAGTGAAAAGAGTTGACATTCTGCGTTTGGCTGACTGTCCGTGATGTTTTATAAAAGACTTTGCTTCTGACTCTGCAGTGATAACACAAATGCTTTTAACAAACAAGGGCAACCTCAGACAATTCTGATTCTTTTTCATTATATTCATATATAGCATATGTGACCTTTCTAAATTCAGCTATGGATTAAGATTGTTGTGTGGCCATAAAGAAATAAAGACAAAATGTCATCTGTGTGATAAAAGTATTCCACCAGCAACAGCTTATCTGACAAATGGGAGATCAAAGACACAGATTACCAAGTCCATAACTTTTAAACAGTAATATTTTACTGATATATTAGGTTGAGATAATTTGGGTTGAACCCAAATTAAGTTCATCTAAAATGTCTAAAAGGAATTTCTATTTCTTTTTCACCAATGTCAATACCGGGTCTAGTGGATGCTGAAACAAAGTTTCACCATCCTGTCACAGTCATGCTGGTTAGGCTCACCATCCTGGCATGGTGATGCTGGAAGCTTATGTTAAGCTCACCATCCTGGCACAGTTATGCTGGTTAGGGTATCATCATCCTGTCACAGTCATGCTGATTAGGTTCATCATCCTGTCACAGTCATGCTGGTTAGGTTCATCATCCTGTCACAGTCATGCTGTCATGTTAGGTTCACCATCCTGGCACAGTCATCATCCTGTGGTTAGGCTCACCATCCTGGCACAGTCATGCTGGTTTGGTTCATGCTGGTTAGGCTCTGACACAGTCATCCTGTCACCTGTCACAATCATGCTGGTTAGGTATCATCTCATCATCCTGGTTTGGTTCATCACAGTCATGCTGATTAGGTTCATCATCCTGTCACAGTCATGCTGGTTAGGTTCATCATCCTGTCACAGTCATGCTGGTTAGGTTCATCATCCTGGCACAATGATGCTGGTTAGGTTCATCATCCTGTCACAGTCATGCTGGTTATGGTTCATCATCCTGGCACAGTCATGCTGATTAGGTTCATCATCCTGACACAGTCATGCTGGTTAGGTTCATCATCCTGTCACAGTCATGCTGGTTAGGTTCATCATCCTGGCACAGTCATGCTGGTTAGGTTCATCATCCTGTCACAGTCATGCTGGTTAGGCTCATCATCCTGGCACAGTCATGCTGGTTAGGTTCATCATCCTGTCACAGTCATGCTGATTAGGTTCATCATCCTGTCACAGTCATGCTGTTAACAGTTGCATTGGAACCTACAGCTTGGAACAGTCTAGGTGGGACCTCTACTATTGTTATGTAGGGTATTTCTTAAGTCTTGTTAAGGTGAATGTTGGGTGTTTTGCTAGGAATCTGGTGACTGGAAGGACTTTGGTATGGAATGCTGATTGAGATAGGTGAAGGAGTTGGGTTTTCCTTAGGACTGAGATGTTTTGGTTTCGTGTGTGTGTCAAAATGTTCTGCTTAGTACAACTAAGTAAGTTTATGCAGGTCTATTTCAAGTCAGGATTGCAGATTGCTCTGTCTCCATGAGCGGTGAAAAGGTTGTTATCCATAAACATTTCAGGTATTCATATTCCTACAACTACTAAATGCCTATCAAAGATGTATATTTTGGGGTGAATATTATAATAATCCTTTCATTTCTGTGCTCCATGAGGGTATGTCTGTGTTTGTAACAGTTTTGTTTCTAAGAAAAGCAAATTGTCAACTGAAGTTGTACATGAATGAAGCTGCATTGTGTAAGAAACATGACATCTGATTGACTTAAGAACCTATGTATACTCTATTATGGCTGGATGGTCAAAGTTTCATCAGGGCTTCATCTAACATGGACGTGTCATCAGATCTAGACACAGCATTATCTCAAAGTTAAATCTGATGTTGATCAGATTTTGTGAAACTGTTTTGCTTATGAAGCTGATAAAAGTGTGTCCAATTTTACTTACCAGGTTGATGACCAGATAGCAGCATCGACACCACTGGGATATAGATTTGGATACTTAATGTCGAGATTGCTTGAAAATCACTGGCCCAGAGATGTGGATGAAGACCGATACCTCCATCATGTTTTGACCTGGAAACCTCTTCATCATTACTTCAAAAGATTTCGTAATAATATTTTGCTTGTTAACATTGTTTATCCTATGGATGAACAATTTCTTTATTCAGGTGATGTGACATTTCACTTAGATACTTGATACAAGAGTCTGTATGGAAACGTTGCATCACCTGAATGACAAATTTGTTCATCCATAAAGTTTGTCCTTATCTGAATCTCCAACTTTGTTATATACCTCTCAAAGAAATTGTTTATCCTTACTATCCTGTAATGAGAAACAAGTTGACACCAAACTGTTTATTGTAGCTATCATTCATGAGGGATGATCAGGGGTCTATTCTTAACATTGTATATTTGTGACTTTAGCTCTTGTGACAAAATGTCAAGTGAAGTGATGTCATGGCCCGTTTGTCTGGCATCCATCATAAACATAATCCTCTCAGAAACAGCAGGACCAATGTAGGTGAAACTTCACTTGACTGATACAAAATTGGGACTCCGGGATGTGTTATTTTTTTATGAAGATAACAGATGAACTTCAGTATTTTTCTTTTTATAATGTAAATGTTTTGTTAAGATCTGTAAATATTACTGTTAGTTTTTAGTACTCAATATTTATACAATAGTTGAGTTATATAACAATATAGAACAAGTTTTTATGGATAACAACTTCTTTATTTCGTGAGTGCGACGTTTCGATACAGATTCTTGTACTGTTATCCATAAAAACTTGTTCTATATTGTACGTCTCAACTTCTAAAATGCCACTCAAACGAGTTATATAACAGTTAAGTATCATCACTGACCATATCCTTTGATTCTTAAGTTACTGTCTATATTCTGAAGTTACTATCTTACATTTTACATTGTTGCTGTTCAGTTGTATATATCAGGGTGAGCCACAGTGACAAAAAACTTATTCTTTGAGCATATATTTATGCTGATTATAAATTTTATTGGTATCTTAGGTTTCATGCAAATGAATAACCAAACCAACTATTTCTCTTCAGTTGCCAATGATAAGTCAAACAGGCTGCTGTCTGCGATCTGTACAATACGTCTCCTGCAAGCTGTATCACTACTGAAGGAAGTAGTAATATCTCTGTGTGATGGAAACATCCCAATATCACAGTTGGAGTTGATTGCTGATGACACTGAAAGATTTTTGGATCTTCTCATATCACCTGAAGTCTGTGATGAATCTGAAGGCCAAGTGATGAATGATATCCTGCAAATTCGACTGAAAGAGTTGACTGCCTCCAAACACAATTTGAATCAGACCAGTGTCTTCCTGAATTACTGTAAACTCATCCATAATGGTATTCATATTTTCATTACATTCATTTTAAATAATTGCAACTGAGGACTTGCTTTAGCTATGCCTGATTGTTTTGAAAAAAGCAGTTAACTATGACAGATTTCAATATCTATGGTATTGAAAGACCAATTGTTTTGCAAAATGCAGTCCTTCATGGTATTTGTTTTGCATGGCCAGCACATCTGTGTTTAAGTGGTCTTTTCAACTGGATATATTGTTTGCACCTTTAAATCTTGACCGTAATCCCTTAAATTCTATCAATCTGTCCTGGTCTCTGAAAACATCTGGTTGACAAAAATTAGGCATGATTTTTTTTATACATGTTCTCTGATTATGGAAAGATAAAATTAAGTTATGTATAACGTTGTCAATCAGTCCTGAAAATAGGTGCAGAAAATGTGAACTTCAGTTGTATGGAGTCACTAATATTTTCTGCTGAGCTACAGGGCATGACATTTTTGGTATCATTACAGTGAATTCTGAAGAGTTGTCAGTCTTTGTGAAGGACTGGAAAGAGCACATTGAAGCGGATGTACTCTCGTCTGTCTGTCATCCTTTACCAAAAGCAGAAGCAAAAACAACCTCAGTTGATTTGTATCAACCTACAATGAGACACATGCCAGTTTCAGATAATGTGCTGGACATTATACCTCGTCTTGTGCAACTGAATGACAGCATGCTGTTCAAAGAGATCTGGAAGAAAGAGGCACGAAAAGTCATTCATGGATATGCTTTGGAACGTGCTGTACTTCGTGTATGGACTGAAGCATCATCGTCGTGGACAGATTTTTGTCAGAGGTTAATTGATGGTACCAATACATTCAAAGCTGTCCAAAGTCATGTGAAAGTTCTTGATGGTGACTTCAAGAAGATTGAAGAAGAATTCAAGCTAATAGATAAAGCTTGTGAAGAATCACCTGTGAGGTGGATTGAAAAGCGGATTTCTCAGCTTCAGACATATGAGAACATTCGAGGTTGTCAAAACATTGCAAAACTAATAGTGGCAGTTAAAGAGGTATACTGCCTAGGAGGTGAATTTGGACCTGTCATCAAAATCAAAGAGCTGGTAAATACATACATTTTTATTGATATACATGGGATATGTCCACTGCTCAGTTCATAGTATATTCCATAGTAGGATGTTTTGTAGTGGTAGGACAGTAGGCCGACAAGGACATACCACCCGCAGCCAAAACAACCCTAAGCTAAATGCCCCCATGACAAAATGCCCTCAATGGGTAGGACAAAAGGTCCTCAATGAAGACATGTAATAGAATACCAACAAATCTCTTCCAGCACATGGATTTATTCTCACATGAAAATAATATAATATAATATAACATTAAATGGCATATGTAATAGCACAAAATGGGCTTTTTATCCCATTGGGCTTATTGTCTGCCCACCTGTTTTGTATATCTCCAGTTATACAAATTTTCATTGTGAATACACAATGTGTTTCAGAAAGTGGTCAAATGTAACATTTTATATTTAGGATATCACTTTCTCAATAAAGTACAGATTCTAGGTATTTTGAGGTTGAGTCCCATCTAGGATACGAACCCACACTTTCAGTGTAAGGAACCTAATCACCAGCAAACAGTCAGGGATCTAACCTACTTAGCCTCCTTACACAAAAATGGTCTGATAATTAGTAGTTGAGATCATGTACTTTGTGCACCCCCTTTGACAAGTGTAAATTGTCATGGTTCACATGGCCAAGGCTGTGAATATCACAGCCCCACTCTCAGAGTGAAGTATCTAAATGCCAGCACATAAAGCGTGAGCAGATTATGCTAATCTTGCACGTAACTGGGAATAATCTTGTCTGTAAGATGAACAGTGACCACTTCTAATGCAAGTCTGTTCTGCAATTATTGGAACGAGGGACATTTGTATTCAGCAACGTCCATGATGGTGGTGACAGCCTATATTGGGGGGCTATGCAGACTCCAGTTGATTTGGGTGACTTTGACTGTATTTTTAAGGCCACCACAACACTTTGACCGCTCTTCAAACATCAAACATTTGTTAATGAGATATCTGTACATCTCAATCAAAACACATCACTTAATCTCCTTGATCTCTGTACATCTCAATCTGTAATAATATCTCACTGACTTCCTGTACATTCTAAATATATTGCTCATAACCATATTCTGTCATTCACCTGATGAAGGGGCAAGAAGTAGCCCAGAAACATTGTGTTGTAAATATTAAAGAAGTAAATCCATACCATATGTTGTTATGTGACCTTAACTTTATTTGCAAGGTCACCACGACACTTTGACCACTTTTCAAACTGAAATGAAACATACAACTTTATTGATGACAATTTCTTGTGAATTGCATTAAGCGACATTTCGATGTAGATTCTTATATTGTTTTCTAGCTAAAAGTGACTACAACCAAATGGTGAGAAGCATATATGCATGATATGTTGTGACAAGCAGCAGATTAACATTAACAACACTACAGTATGTAATTCAATAAGAAGTGGCACATAAAGAGGCCAGAAGGGAACTAAAAACAACAAATAGCACTGGCGATGAAGCCAATAAACAAGGGGGATTAACTTGTGGCAAGAAGTGGACAAGGTGCTTTGATAGTCTATGGGGTTTAATAATTCTTCATAGGCCGATGGTATGTAGTATCCATGGTCTCTGTTAATCAAAGGTCTTGCCAATATAAGGTAGGGTAATTCTAATGAGGGTTGTTTCATGCCTTGGGTTTGCTGGAGTGAGGTTCTCTTTACTAGGTTAGTGGGATACTGGTTGAGCATGGTGAAGACATGTTGTAGGTGGTTAAGTTCATGTTGAAGGTCATGGTTGCTGGAGCAAATATTCTTTCCGCACTTGGTCAGGGTTGAGATGACACCAGACTTGGTTTTAGGCGGATAGTTAGAGTTAAAATGAATGTACTGTCAGAATGGATGGGTTTTTTTTGTAGACTGTGGTTTGGATTTTGTTGCAGGGGTGTCTGGATACAAAGGCATCTAGGGAAGGGAGTTTGTTGTTGTTCTGTCTCCATAGTGAACTTGATTTGGGGATGTTGGGTGTTGAGGTGCTGGAGGAGTGAGGTGGGATTGTTGAGGACAAAGGTGTCATCCACCTTCTTATACCAGCGCACAAGTTTGATAAGGGAGGAGGCCAGCTTCTTCTTCAAAATGGCTCATGTAGATTTCAGTAAGAATAGGGGAACAACTTTTTAAACTCACGTTTACGTGATATCTCATTCACTGTTGTACCCAATGTCTTCAAATTTGATAGCAGCCTACATTGGGGGATTATGCAGACACCAGTGAATTTGGGTGACCTTGACCTTATCTTCAAGGTCACCATGACACTTTGATTACTTTTCAAACTTATGTAAATGCGATATCTCATAACGTTGACCCAATTTTAGCCTCAGAGCTGGAGAAAATGCCATTTCTTACAAATTTGATGTCAGGAATTAAAGTAACAGGTATAAGGGTAGGGCAGGGTAATGGGTGGGGTACCCAGGTTAGAAAAGTTGGTCCCGTCAAAGCCCTAATGCACACTGATTCTCACAGTGGATGTGTGCATCGGCATCTATACATTCAAATCTACTATGTTCCTGAAATATCTTCAGACTTAGAAGATTCTGAGAAGTGAACATGGCTAAAAACTACATCACACAAATGGTAATCTTCTGTGTGACAAAAAGATAAAAACTAGTAAATATGTTATATTGCATTCTTCTTTTGCGGCGGGGGACATTGCCACATTAGTAGCAAACACTTGTACATGTATTTTGTTCTATCCTTGAGATAGCTGATGTTTCCAATAGAAAATTATATATAATAAATATCTAGTAAATATCTCTGTTGTATTATAAGGGTAATGCTATTTTTGAGGGCATTATCATTTGCAGAAGCTCGAGGTCTTCCATTAACTGCCCGACGAAGGAGCGCAGTTGAAAAAGACCGAGGGCTTCTGCATATGATAATGCCCTCAAAAACTTTATTACCGATGTTATTAACTAAAATACATGGAATTTGTGTTGAAAAGAAAAAGGAAACAGTGAAGGAATTTGACTGTAAGTTTACTCAAAACTAACTTCTGACGGGGTTGACTGACCGAATGCAATTACGTCATCGAACAATCATGTGACGTCACAACAGAACGTGACGATATTTGACCATGGCCTTTGACAAGACTATAGCCTGCAACATGTCAAACTATGTCAGACACAACGTCAGTTTTCAGTGTTCGGTTTTGGTCCAACAGCAACGTTAATGGTGCAATTGTTAAGGTTAGCACCAGCAAGAAAGCCAATATTACCGCTATTTAGCTATTTAAAGCCTGAATTCGAGTGGCTTTGACTTGTTTGCCCCAGAATATCTGCCAGTCCAAAGCCAATGTCGAATGAACTGTAAGCCCACGCAATCACTATGACTTCAC
Source organism: Haliotis rubra (assembly GCF_003918875.1). Lineage (NCBI taxonomy): Eukaryota > Metazoa > Mollusca > Gastropoda > Lepetellida > Haliotidae > Haliotis > Haliotis rubra. The sequence goes on along the minus strand of NW_025765022.1, from coordinate 52,015 downwards.
TTGACAACAGAACTGATAGTGGCCCGTCATTAAGGTTGAGCGGTCCAATATCATTTGCAGCGGCCCGCACATTTCTGATAATAGGAGGGCCGTTTCATGATAATTCCATGTCTTTTAGCTATAATGTATTTTATCATCTTTGGCACAGAAATCTTTGATCCAAAGAAATATGTTTGTCTGCAAGGATCATGTGTATGTTGAGTTTTGTAGTGTTGTGCACAGAACATCTGAAGTGTTCATATTATGGAAATGGTTGTAACATAAATTTTTAGTTTATGAAACAATACTTTCATGTTAACTGTTCTATGTTTATAGGGACACAGTGAGGATTCCCAAATGAAAAAGCTTGACAAAAATGTCCTAAGAACCTGCAGAATACTCGAAGGGATGGAGAGTCAAGAAAAACAGGACTGTGTCAAAGCTTTCATAGACTGCAAAAATCTCATTGATTGGCTCAGAGAATCCATGCCAAGTACGTAAAACAGCATTGAATTATATAATTACTGGAAGCACACATTCTTGAACTGAATTGTCATACCCTGTGTTATAACCATGGGTATTGCATATTGGTTTTAAACAACATCCACTCAATTTTTCTTTATTTCAGCTACAGTAGATCATTTATAAAGAGACATCAACCTCTTTTTGATGACAAAGTAAAACTCATCATATCTATTCTTACATCAAACAGAGGGAATAGATGTCTCTCACTTTAATTTGCCTTGTTTAAGCCCTACTGGCAACCTTTGCCACTGTAAGGGTCAGTTTCAAATTCTGGTGTAATTGAGCAATAAGTTTATAATACCTCAATGATACCTTTCTTTTACACTTAACATTTCTATCAATAGGATATGTTCCATAGAAAGAAGAATCAATCCTGTGGATGGAATCTTGCACATATCATCAAATTTTCTCTGAAAAGTAATGAAATATATGTACAAGTAGACATGTTTGCTATTTGTCCACTTGATTATTCAAAGATTCAGTACCTCATATATTTGCACATACAGGTAATATATCTCATCTGCTGAAGCAATAATTCTGTCTGTCTGTCTGCCTCTCTCTCTCTCTGCTCCCCTCTCCCTCTCTCTCTCTCTCTCTCTCTCTCTCTCTGTGCCTCTCTCTCTCTCTCTTTTTCTCTGCCTCTCTCTCTGTGTGTCTCTCTCTCTCTCTCTTACTCTGCCTCTTTCTCTCTCATGTCTCTCATTCTCTTTTCTCTCTCTTTCTCTCTATCTCTCTCTCTATATATATCAGTCTCTCTCTTTCTCAGTTTTGTCTAACTTACAGTTATCTTAAACTTAGAACTTGGATTGCTATATTGCTATTATTACATGATATTTATATAACGCACATATCCATGTGACTAGTACATGCTCAAGGCGCTGGTATTTCCCTCAATCACTGGATGTCAATCTCAATGGCACATTGTATTATCAATCTTAATTCCCTAGAGAGCATACAACAGCTTACTCACCCTTTCTCACGAGGGTACCCATTCACAGCTGGGTGGACTGGGACACATTATGAGTCACAGTACTTTGTCCAAGTACACTGCATGTTGCTGTACCCGCAACTAGGTGTTTGAACGTATTCATGTGGCCACCATCTGGTCATATACCAACAGATTCGTGGGTTCTTTTAAGTGCACAGGGTTGTGTACTGTACACTAGGGGTTGTGACAACACTGAAAGAGTTTGCACACAAAGTTGACTCCAAGGTTTTTACACCCTGTCACAGGTGGGCTCGATCCTGACACCTCAAGCTCGATGGATCACTATCCTGGCGCTTTAGCCAACTCGCCCACCGCACCCATTGCTATGTATTCCTTCTTTAGTCATCTCTTTGCATTTGTATCAAAACCTTGGATAACTCTAGGTATTTACAACTTTGACATAGGTGTTTGACTATTTGACTGTTTCAATATCCATAATTCCAGTTGAGTTGCCTCTGTGTATATGATTATACTCTCTTTTAAACAGATGGAATGAAAGAATTGAAGGTATTTGTGGACCTAGCATATCTCTCAGCAGGAGAAGAAGAATTTGAGATAGAAAAAGTCAACTGTTTCCAATCAGCCACAGGAGGATATGCTCCCTTTATCTTCAACACACCATCGGAATCGGATTACATAACATTTCTTGAGAATTGTAAAACTGTTTGGCATGAACTGGAAACCGACAATAAGCTACCTGAGAAACTGGTAAATTTATTTACCAAATATTTTTAAAGAACCACTAAACTTTGTTTTTGTTACTCTTTTTAACCATTACATATGAAAGATTTGTGGTTAGTCTTATCGCGAACACCAAATTTATTCTTTAAAAACTTGTGGTTAATTAATACCCGGCGATTAAAAGTGGCCAAAAGTCGCCTGCTTCACTCTCACCCCCAACGAAAACCACAGACAGAGGTTACGTAACTCTGTCGCCAGAGCACTGCAGTGGCGTCATATGAGGAACGATTTTCAGTTAGTTGTATAGAAAGTGTAGCACGCTCATCATTTTGATGATTTCTCGACATCAACGATTTACATGCCGACTCGTTGCTTTGTCGTTCAATTGCTCCTAGGGATCGGGTGTGATGGTGTCACCATGCACAGATTTCCACAGGACCCGCGGTTAGTGCTAAATGGGTTATGTTTGTGAGTGCTGAAGCTGGCGTTGTGGAAGCCTGAAGCGATATCTTACTTGTGTTCAGATCGGCTTCACGGAAGTTAAAGAATCAAAACTACTTACCAGTTATAGTAAAATATGTATATGATTGATGACCATAAAGATTTTCCATAACACAACTTGTAACATAACAATTTCTTCCCTCGGAAGTGAGGTTGTGGTCGAAGTAACAATAATATTGTAAGTAGTATTATATTGACACCCACCTCGCTGCCAGGAGAGAATTGTTATGTTATTATTAGCTATGTCATGCCAAATCCTATTGGCCATCAATAAAATACATATTTTACTACCAGTAGAAAGTAGTTTTGATTTTGTAACTTCGGTGAAAACAAACCTAAATAGCATTTATCCACAGACTGGCGGATGTTCCCAGACAGGGTCGCCATTTTTTGAAAATCGTAAAAGTCTCTGTTAGAATTAATGAGATTATAGTTTGTTTTCATCAAGAGAAAATCAACTTGTTTCTACTCGTAGTTAAATATGTATTGGAATCATAACCAAAAGGATTTTGCATGACACAACTTATAACATAACGATTTCTTCCACGGAAGCGAGGTGGGGGTCGAAGTCACAATACTGCGCGATAAATTTCTTGCTACATTCACATGGTTAATGTCCACTCACCAGTATGTAGATACTAGTCAATGTGCGTCTTTATATTTGGTCTTATAATCCTAATTAGTTTATTATCATAATACAAAACAATGATTCTGTTGAATGCTACGACAAATGAATAAAAACAAAATGCAAATATTAAAATTAAAACAGATTAAAGTTATAGGAACAATATCAGGCCATTACCTTGTTTGAGGAATGTATCCATCAATATCCACAAAACTGTTCCAAATGATGTGTCTTTTAACAGTTTAATATACGAAAAAGTGATAAATCTTTTCAGGTATTGGTGTATAGTCTCATTGGTCACCCAAGATAGCACATCTGGCAACTAATTGCATAATGTCCGCCTTTCATTAAAAACAGTAATTTAGTTAGCCAATAATGGGCAATCAATCAATGTATTGCCGGGTTAATCCTTTGAAAGAAGGACGTTGTTTTTACGCTAGACAATCGACACGGCAGAGTGTATTCAGTATAGATTAGTAAATCTACATACATAAACACTACCTTTTGACAAATCCGCTGTGTAAGATAAAAGTAATTAATCAATCAGCGCATTATCGGTTAATCCTTTGATCGATGTTTATAATGTTGAATATTTACTCCAGACACAAGAAATGCCAAATAGGAACCTTTGTCGGGTAATCTAAGTGTGTTACCACTAATTATACCTGTTATAAATTCATTAACTGACCATCAAGTGAATGATGACAAATAGCATGTGTAGGTTTATACCACCTAACACGGGTTACAACAAGGGAGTATTAATTGCTGTATTGCATGTGAAAACTTATGGGCCGACACTGTTTTGAGAATTCAAACAGATTTTTACATGACATGATTAAATATCGAGGTAAAAACACAGAAATGGGATCAATTTGGATCAGTCATTATACAAATAGGGCCCTACGACACCAATCAATTGTGACAGAAGCGCCTATGAAAACAAGTTGTAACTCGGAAACTAGGCAAAGCAGGAGACAAAAATTAAATGCCAGTAGATTGTGAGAACATATAGCTTTCATTTTCCACAACAATTGTCACGATTTCAGGTTTATACAAGCCTGTAAACAAGATAATTCTACCCCCTAAAATGTAGATGAATTCTGCATCGGCCCTCAAAGCTATTCCTCATATGACGCCACAGAGTCGCTACCGCTCTGATTGGTTGAAATTTCGCTCAAGGGTGAGAATTGTGCACTGTTGTCAAAAAGGTCGATTTAAGTCAATTAAAGGTCGAAATGAGTAGTTTTAATGACGGGTTTCATTTATAACGATGCCAGTTAGTGATTTATGTATTTTACCCCCTAGGGTTTATGTGACCTTTAAGAAATGGCTTGAGTAATGTACAGAGCTTTCGTGGAAAAAAAAGATGTCTGATAAAATAGATAAATTAGTGAAGCTCTGGATGATTTCTATTAAACAGACAAGCCAACTTGGCTGTTAAAAGGAACTTACAGGTTACACTTTTAGTCTCAGAAGGTGTGAGAATTGTTCCAGATGATAACTGCAACCCAAAATGATGTATGGAATTTGTGAACACATGCCATATATGAATCAAAGAAAATTGTAGCTAAAGGTGATGCATAAAATAACAGCTGTACATGTTGCATCTTCGCTCATACACTGTTTAATGGCCTCTACTACCATTGATCTTGTTTATGTGGTGTTAACTTAAGAAATACCTATAGCATTTTTTGTCATCCTTAGACAATTTTCGATAGGCTTAAAATGTAATTTTTACAGGTGAATAAATAGCAGGTACTTCTATGACATATATCTGAGTGTTTCAGGTTTGAAAAAGACTCACCATAACTGCATGTTAGTAGATATTCACAATAACTAATATATTTGTCTCAATCATTATGGACATTGTTTTCATATATTGTTTACCAGTAATATTTCAGATATGAATCAGGAACATTTCTTCATTAATATAGTTATTCGTATTGTGGATATATTTGAGATGATTGAAGGCTGAAAGAAAATATTATGTAACAAACACTTCTCTTGTTCCTCATAGAGACTGTCCAACCAGAACCTTAGCTGGTTACAAGAAGTGAAAACAATCTCATGGCTCAGTAGAAGAAACATCCCTGACCCAGGCTAACATGATCAACACCAGAGGTGTATACAGGATAGGAAACTTGAATGTTTCTGATATGGTAAGATGTTGTCTTTAAATGTTTTCACTGACCTTGTTAAAGCAAATCTGATTGTTAGGATATAACCTCACTGTGTTTTCAGTGTGGATCTAGGTTACTTTCAAATTGATCAATTTTGTGAATTATCTAAATCTGTTGAATCCTACTGAACTCCCCTTGAATTGATCAAGTTTTATCAATATATAAATATATCAAGTTTTCAGCGAAATATACATTTTTCCTGTTGCCATCCCTGAAAACACTGATAATGTCATTCAAACTAAATATGGAGCTATAAAACTTTGTATAATTACATTGACTATATATTTTTGCCTCCTGCATCTTGTCATAAGAATGTCATATTTGCCAGGTGATGCCTGGTAACCGTGGTAATTTTCAGCCTTTTTCTCTGGAACTGTTTATTGTACTTTCCTGCTTTTTTTCTAGGCCTTGAACAATGTGATCAGTCTGCACTTGTCACCGGAGATTGAAGATAAAGACACTTCAGTGCGGAAGTACAGCTTTGACCAGTTGGTGGATCTTCAGAGTAGGCTCATGCTGGTGGCTGGCCAGGCAGAAAAGGGCAATGAAAATATTGACCAATTTATCTTGGTAACTTTCATATGCTTATCAAAACATCAACTTTTTACAAGTGAAACAAAGTTCCAAATATGAAAAGCAAAATATATATTTTAAGTTTCATTACCTATCGATTACAGCCAGCCCATTTGAAGGTAATGTTGCACAGAACTGTACAAAATGTCAAAATATTACATTATCATTGTTTTCCAATTCCCAGTAATTCCTATTCCTATGGTTGAAGGTCATATGAGAAACAACAGTAACAAACTCTTTATCTTTCATAGGTACTTGATGGAATTGTGCGTTTGGCCAAAACATACATTAGACTCTGCAGTGATGGCTGTGTCCTGTTCAGCTGCTGGAAAGGAGAATTTATTTGTGGACAAGAGAGAAAGGTTTGCTCAGTCTTGGAATTTGGAAAAGGTGAACAACTGAAAGGCCATCGCGGCAAAGAAAATGTTACAAACTTTGTTCATGCCCTTGCAAATGAATTTGAGAAGTTCCATGATGAATGGATGAAGTATGTCAGTAACAAAAGAGATGAATACTTGGAGCTGAACTTCTACACCATTGAGCAGCTGGTGTTCCTTCAGAGAGAACTCATCAAACTGGGCACAGATGAGGAACCTTCTATTCGTGTGTACTCAATGTTGTCTCTGATCAAGCCTAATTGTACACAAGCAGATCTTACTGATGCCATGCAGACAGCTAAAGATGCTGTCTTTGCCAAGCAAGAAGACAAAGGAAAGGAAAGTGAAGTCGACGAGCCACATGTAGAATCTGATGCAAAAGAAGCCTTCATTGATGCCATGCTGGAGAGCAACTATTCTGAGAAACTGGCAAGACTTGCCCTTGAAGCTAATGACCCCAATGACATTGATGGTGGTATGTAATTTACAGAATATTTCTCAGATATTTGACTTAGGATAAAAATCCCAGTGTAGAAAACAATCATATCAACTGACCTTTTATCATTAACAAAATGCAAAGTCCTATCTATTAGAGATGTAGATAGTGTTAGCTTTTGTTATAGTTCTTTATCCATCCATCCATTATTTTTATTATTCTCCTCCTTATCTACTAAATACATCAATATCACTTTCTCAAAAGATGTTATTGTTTTCCTTGATTTGAAAAAGTACACCTTTCATTTTGAGATCATTTACTTCAACCTCTCAACAGTACTGTATGAAACAAACTCCACCAGAAATAATTTAACGGTTAAATAGCTCAGCAGCTATGGTTACAGTATGGAACATCCTTGAATGTGACAGATGTAGGACTGTGTTTACAGCTGTTTTCACACAGTTTGGTCCAGTCAGTTATCTGGGAGCTAGAGGTGTCTATGAGAGCTCCCCTCTCTTCATGACTCTCTTCTCTTGTGTATTACAGGTCTTTCCTCCTCACCTACAACCCCTCACTACCTCTCTACCCATTCTTCCCCTTCCTCCTTATTACAGAGTATCCACATCGCTTTGTGTATTCAGGTCCTTAACCTTCACTTGCCTCAACCAAGTGCCGGTTGAGCCACACCATTTTCAACTCTGTTTTTCTTAAATGTGGCTTTGCCGGGCTATAACCCAATTTTCAAATTAGTAACATACTAATTTTCCATACAGTAACATGAAATCCTCATATTAATTGCTTTGTTTAAACAATACCCTCTGTGAATTATTATAACAATAGCTCCATTACATTTCTCTGCCAGAAACCCTGTACATATTTATGCTCAGTGATGTAATAGAGACAGACAGATTTGATAGGAGGATGTGGTTGTGTGTTTATACAAAACAATAGGCATAGTGTGGTGTATGGAACATCAAGATGAGATCAGTGATGTAATAGAGACAGAAGATTTGATAGAATGATGTGGTTGTGTGTTTATACAAACAATAGGCATAGTGTGGTGTATGGAGCATCAAGACGAGATGAGTGAAGAAGATGAGACATTCAGTGGTTGAACGCTGATGAGCACTCCATGTCATTCAGCAGTATAGTCCTGGATTAGAGAAACCATCTCTTCTGAAACCAGGTCAGTCAAAAATGAAGAAGTCCATAAATATTTTATGAGTCTTTTCTGTGCTGTAGTACTTTACTCTTGTTTGACGGTGGTATAAGAATTAATTTTTGAAATGTCACATCATGATATACCGAGAATAAAGTTAAGCTCCAGCCTATTTCAAAACTAAGATGTCAAGCTGTGGAAATGTTAGGCTGAAATAATTGGGAAGACTAATCCATATTTAGAGAAGGTTCTTCTGGTTACTGATTTACGGACATCATAATCACTTGTATTTTACAATTAAAGGAAATATTGTTAAAGATATGATGGCACTGCTTTTAAAAGCAATATAACTATTCCTATTCTGCTTATACAACACTATTAAACTTAGGTTTCACTTGTCAAAATGACAACCATATAACAGTCATTTCTGATTTTCACTTTTCAATAGAAAGTAACCTTTTGAAGAAAACAAAATGCATGTTTTCCAAAAGCACATACATCCTGTTTAAAGTAAAAGATAATTTCAATAATGGTTTTGTTTTTAAACTAAAAGTACTGAACCAAATTATGATACTTTTTTTTTCTGAAATATTTCCTATGAGACAACCCTATATTGGAAAAATATACTGGGTGGCGCTTTAACTTTTATTCACAGTACAATAAAGAGGGTTTCATAGATAAAATATCCTACCTTTCTTAACATTGAGTATGGTCTCAGATTGGCTAGCTGGACTAATACTCACAATAATTGTAACATGAAAGAAAGTGATGCTAAGAACGATGTGGCATAGACTGATAACCTGATTATAGAACTCCATGTTTGTTTTAATGTTTGATGAAAACATTCCCATAAATCAATCACATACATATTAATGATCTTATTTGGAACATCAAAGAGCGAGATCAGTGATGTAATAGAGACAGAAGATTTGATAGAATGATGTGGTTGTGTGTGTTTATACAAACAATAGGCATAGTGTGGTGTATGGAACATCAAGATGAGATCAGTGATGTAATAGAGACAGAAGATTTGATAAGATGATGTGGTTGTGTGTGTATACAAACAATAGGCATAGTGTGGTGTATGGAACATCAAGATGAGATCAGTGATGTAATAGAGACAAACAATAGGCATAAGATTTGATAGAATGATGTGGTTGTGTGTGTATACAAACAATAGGCATAGTGTGGTGTATGGAACATCAAGATGAGATCAGTGATGTAATAGAGACAGAAGATTTGATAGAATGATGTGGTTGTGTGTGTATACAAACAATAGGCATAGTGTGGTGTATGGAACATCAAGATGAGATCAGTGATGTAATAGAGACAGAAGATTTGATAGGATGATGTGGTTGTGTGTTTATACAAACAATAGGCATAGTGTGGTGTATGGAGCATCAAGATGAGATGAGTGAAGAAGATGAGACATTCAGTGGTTGGAACGTTGATGAGCACTCCATGTCATTCAGCAGTATGTCCTGGATTAGAGAAACCATCTCTTCGGAAACCAGGTCAGTCAAAAATAAAGAACGTAATGAATATTTTTAAGTCTGTTCTGTGCTGTAGTACTTCACTCTTGTTTGATGGTGGTATAAGAATTAATTTTGAAATGTCGCATCATGATATATACCGAGAATAAAAAGTTAAGCTCCAGCCTATTTCAAAACTAAGATGTGAAGCTGTGGAAATGTTAGGCTAAAATAATTGGGAAGATCAATCCATATTTAGAGAAGGTTCATCTGGTAACTGATTTACGGATATCATAATCACTTGTATTTACAATTAAAGGAAATATTGTTAAAGATATGATGGCAATGCTTTTTTAAAGCAAAATAACTATTCCTATTCTGCTTATACAACACTATTAAACTTAGGTTTCACGTGTCAAAAATGACAACCATATAACAGTCATTTCTGATTTTCACTTTTCAATAGAAGGTAACCTTTTTGAAGAAAACAAAATGCATGTTTTAAAAAAGCGCATACATCCTGTTTACAGTAAAAGATAATTTCAATAATGGTTTTGTTTTTAAACTAAAAGTACTGAACCAAATTATGATACTTTTTTTTTCTGAAATATTTCCTATGAGACAACCTATATTGGCAAAATATACTGGGTGGTGCTTAACTTTTTATTCACAGTACAATAAAGAGGTTTTCATCAATAAAATATCCTACCTTTCTTAACATTGAGTATGGTCTAGATTGGCTGGCTGGACTAATACTCATAATAATTGTAATATGAGAGAAAGTGATGCTAAGAACGGTGTGGCATAGACTTATAACCTGATTATAGAACTCCATGTTTGCTTTAATGTATTGATGAAAACATTCCCATAAATCAATCACATACATATTAATGATCTTACTAGTTTTCATGGTATGGTTTCATGGTTTCATCACTCTACCATTTACTCCATGCATATTTATAAAAATTCTTCATAGCAGCGTCCAAGTCTGATGGACTACATAGTCTATGCAACATTCTCTTCAACAGAAGTAATCCAGCTTGTGTTTTCAGAAATGACATAGACGTGGAGACTTTGACCTCCAACTTGAGATCAGTGTGGACCAAGTTCCTGGAAGCTGTATCATCCAGTGTAGCGGATTATCTCAGTCTGGAACATCTTGGCATGATACTCAGGCAGCTGGCTGAAACAGGTGCCTTGGGCTTATAGATATATATTTCTACAAGTAAAGTGCATTATGTGAACCGGCATACAAAAGAAAGTACACACTGGGTGCTTTGGGGTTATGTTCCTAAAAACAACGTTTTGGCAACGTGCACACAATTCTGGTGACTATCGAAACATTTCTTGAAATATTGACATTGTTTTCTGGGAAATAATCCCCAAACACCAGTGGCTGCATGCACATGTTAGGCGTAGCTAACGTCAGGCATAACACACTACGTCAGGCTTAGCAGCGCCCTGCTCTTATGCACAACGTGGGTTAAGCCTAGGCATTACTATGCCCGCGACTTAATGGATTTACGTCGAGGCGCAGTGTGCTATTTTTAAATTTTCGAATGTTTTTAAACCACCGGGAAAAGGCGCAAAACAACTTTTCGGTACATCCGTTTCAGCCGTAATCATGGAAAATCCAAGAAAACCCAACTTTTCCGATGGAGAAATAATATGTGGTGGAATTGCGGTTGGAGCCATAATCAATATCACCTCTGATGGTATCCACTATCTTGAATATGTCAATTCTCATGAATCAAAATCTTCTGTACAGATCAAGGTCATCATATATTTATAATTTTCTCTAAATTTACGGTTTCTGAAGAACTGCGTTCTGTGATATCAGTATTCGACTGCAGCCATTACATTGCTATGCCTGGCATAATTTTAGCTATTTTAGATATGCATACTGGTTTAATGTTACACTCGGGCACATATTTTACTTTTGCCCGGACTGGAATTTATGCCTGACATATGCATATGGTCACAGGTGTGAACTTTCTTCTGTAAGTCAGTTTGTTATAGTCTCTTGCTGACATTACACAAATTTAGACCTTGGCATCATGGACTTGACAGCTGACTGATTCAGGTACAAGCTTACAAGGCATAATTGGATATGGATTTACACATGGCATGATCTGCCTATATAGTCTCTTGATGATACTGGTAAGGCAACATTGGGGGCTTTGACTTGATAGCCTTGAGTATCTGGCTACCACCCATAGTGAAGGTGGGGCTGTGAGGTAGCCTAATGGCTAAACAATCTTCCGATGACAAACAAACGATTAGAATGACGTCACATGCTCAATTATTTTATGCTTGCAAGAAGTAAAGTCATCTACATCAACATGGCCACATCATTGTTTTTTAGTGTTTAATTAAGTTTCTTATTTTATCCGGCTTGTATTATCATTATCACCTTGATAATGCACGTTTGTGCAGAAACTTTTTTGTGGAGGGGTCACCTCGGAGATGAGTAGTGATTTCACTCATTAGATACTTTTCCAAACAACGAGTTGTAAGATAAATGGTATCTGACAGACATTCATTTAGTAATCTGTATTTCAACAACATATGGTGCACGCCACTCGGCAGTGGTATCAGTTACTGGATGACAGTACAACACATCTTGCACTAACATTTAAAAAAAAAACTTGCTTCTGTCGCAAGGTAACATATTTAGTGCTAACATGATCACATACTGAAATCTATCACTTTCAATTTGGGTTGTATACTGAACAAAAATATTTGGGATCATATATAGTTTTTGGTAATTTTTTTAGTGAAGGCTAAACACAATTCCATAAAAAAAATCCCAAAACATATGGACATCATTTGCTGTCAGTGGTAACTTCTTACAGTGAGGCATGGTTGAATAAAATGGAATAACATTCTCCATGAACCCAATTATAACGCTGTATTGGTGATGTATTACGGGTACTAAAGACAATTACTGTAATGTGTTAATTGAAGTGATACATGCAAACATCTGTACCTTTAGTTATTGTAATTCTTTTTCCCCAGGTATTCATGAGGTCAAAAGGACTCTTCCACTACCCCTAAAATCTAAAATTCCAAACCTGATTGTGTGTTCCCATGGTAAGTACAAATAAAAGCACAATATTGGTGATAAAACCCAAAGTTGGTTGTTGTTATTATTTAAGTTTTGCTTCTGTATATCAACTGGTGATCTTATAATTTCATAGATGTTTTGGGAAACTGATATTATTATGTTACATTTTTATCAAGACATACAATTTTCATTTTAAGAAATGATTTCCTCATATTGCATTATTATATCTTAAACTTTGGCAGTTTGTTGATTTTTCACCTTTCTTGCTGCATTGTCATGGTGTTTTGACCTTACATCATTACATGTACATTTTCAACATGCCCTCTAAAACTACAAGGTCAGTGTCACAACATCAAACCTCACAGTAGACTGGACACTGTTATTTGAGCACCAGTTGATAACTCTTTCTGAAACTGTCTGTTGTCTAATAAATGTTGGGCAGTGCATTTGATCTTACCTCCAATCATCCATGTAGTAGAAGTAAACAAAGATCAGATTGGTGAGCAAATAGATATGATTCACTCTTGTTGTATCTCAAGTCACCAATTCATCTGTCAAAATATTTGTCATGGATTTATTTGTGGCCAGTATATCCACAATTAATGAGATTGTACCAAAATTTATTCGAGCTAGGTTATTTTTAGCAACTATCTATTTGCTGAATAGTATTATTACAATTTTTCCTTATCCTGACTCATGCTCTTTTGCTTGTCTTCTTCTTCTTGCGAACATAGTGGAAACACTTGTATCTCCCTAATTGAAGCTCCCTTCAATGTATAATCACTAATTAATACTCACCATGACTTGCCTCCCTTTGTCCCAGCGCGGGAAAGGTGGCGCCACCCTCTGGCCACATGCTTCACTCTTTCCTTCTTCGCCTAGTGAGCAGGATGTGAGAGCGCCTGTGTCTCCCTGCACACTATATCCTTTGATTATTCTTAGTTTATTACCTCTTATTCCTTACTAAAGAGGTGTAGCTAGTATCCTTTAACAATATGTGTTAATTATTACTCATAATTCTACTGTTTATTCACGGTTTTCCGTGATTGTTCAGCTAAGTTTACTTGGATGAAAATCTGTACTGTTTGTAGATTACGTTTTTCTGCTGCTGATCTGCATTTAATATGTCCTAGCTGTACTACGCCTTGTGCGTTTACTTCACGTTGCAGTTATTGTATTAATTTATCCATTTCTGCATTTAACAAATCGCTTTTTTCGCGTCTTGAGGCGATGCAGCAGATAGAGTCACGTAAACAAGCCTTAGGCATGGCCGATACATCGGACCCTCTAGCCAGTCAACTGCTGTCAGACTGACCCCTCCCGTCTGGTGTTCCGCTAGAGATTCGCCCGGTGGGATGCAGTCCGCCCGTCTCAAGAAGCGTCCTGCTTCCCAGACATCCCATCTTCAGCAGCAGAAGTCTAAGAGGGCATCGACTTCGTCACAGCGTAAACTCCATTACCCCAGAGCAGCGTCGACCTCAAGGGAAAGCTAAGAAGCCAGCTAGAGCGTTCTCAGCCGAGATTCTTCCCGCCGCTGAACTGGGCCTGTATGAAAACCGACCAGCCGATCATCATGCCCGATCTACGCCACAAGAAGCTGACCGGTGTCAGCTACAGTAGCGTCAGCAGAGATAAGCCAGCCAGCCTGATGTCTCTACACTGATGTCCGGCGATCATTCTGAGGGCCCGTAAGCTAACATCGCAGAGAGGGCATCGGCGACATCGTCGCGAGACCATCCCAGGCGACATGATACAGAAGATCATGCAGATGATGGAGGACCGTTACAGACTGCAACCAGCCCAGAAGGACCTTCAAGAATGCACCAACGCATGAGCGACTGCCCAGAGGGACACTCCGTCCAGCGTAGAGGGCCACGACTAAGCCACCTTCACGAAGGAAGTCACAGTCTCTACCTCCAGGAAGGACCCAGATGAACAGCCTGCATGAAGGGGTTAGAAGATCATCACCTTCCCGGACTCGGAGGATCATCACTCTTATAAAGATTCCAGAAGGAAGACTTCGATAGATCCTTGGACTCAGACTTCGGACCCCCCAACTTCACGAAAGCCTTCGCAAAGGTCAAGCCGTCACTCCCCAGAACCGGACACAGTTAAGGCTTCACGAAGGACACCAGTAGCAGGTTCTAAATCATCTTCGTCCAGACGATCATCGGCAGATTCCTCAAGGGCTTCACGAAGCTATCAGTGTTCACCTCCACAGAATCTCCATGAAAGTCAAGGCGCGTAGCTCATCAGGCCGATCACCAAGATCATATCGTTCGCCTCGCCGTTCACCTCGCCGATCACCTCGCCGATCACCTCATAGATCACCACATCGATCTCCACACAGATCTCCACACAGGTCTTCACAGAAGTCCCAAGTCAGGTCTCCGTTATCGTCACCATGTACAGCGATAGAACCATATATACACGCCATCACAAGAGCATCAACCTCTTATCGGCGATCCCATTACAGAAGGCGATGGAGGCATCATCTTCTCAGAGCTGAGATACGATACTGGATGGTAAACAACCTAGACCTTTCTTCACCTTCCAAAGAGTAACAACTTCGGCAGACTTATTTGATGAAGGAGGGGGCGATGCTGATGCCATCACCTTACCACCGATGATCGACCCGATTGCTCGCGGTGCCGAAGAATTTGGACTCAGCCTTCCACAAAGCCACTAAAGTCCAAACAGCACATTTACCACAGTTCCATGCTAACAAGTTTTCAACCCACAACATGGAACCGTTCCTCAAAAGGCACAAGACATAGGCGACAACTACAAGTTGATCAATGATGTCATTAACAAGAACTACAAGATTGGCGATCACCAAGTTGGTTCAGTTAGAAACCATGACTAGGCGAATGTTCTTTGGCCTTAATAGATCTAGAGCGATCAATGAGACTCTTATCACCGAGATTTAGGTGACCGCGACATCACAGAGATGATAGAATGACTTACCGGCCCTACTTGCGGCGGAGGAAGGACCAGCGGTTCCTTACCGGATCATCTCATCAGTCTCCAGCAGCCTTAACCTTAGCCCGTCGTCAAGGCCTCCTGCAAGCTTCCTGCAACTGGGGTGAGCAGTTTACAGATCCACTATATACAGCCCGTGGTCTGCTCCATCCATCTTCGATGGAGGAATGAGAAAGTCTCCAAAGGAAGTCACTAAGGATTCTAGAGAAGTCCTTATGATTAAGTCAATGGATCATTAGCCAAGCGTCATCAGACGAACTTCACAAAAGATATTCAGAAATCTAAATTCACTGGATTACAGAAACCCGCCGGGATAAAAGATAGCCAGTTCAGGGGAAAAGATTCTTTTAAATTAAGCCCATTTAGCAACTACAGAGGAGGATCAGGAAGAGGCAGGGCACCAGAGGGTTCCGCAACTATAAGCGGTGAAAGTCAGGTTGGGCGACTGGAGTCTTCCACCCCCAGCCATTCCAGTACAACCCGTCACAGGTGGGTGGGCGCCTTCAACTATACTGGGAGAACTGGGGAATGTTACAAGACCCATATGTCTCCAACATTCTTCATCACGGATATAAGTATCCAACTAAAAGCCCAGCCTCAGCTGACAGTCAACCCTTACAAGTTAGAGCTTCCAGACACAACAACTACCAAAGTTAAGAGGCCATTGCTTCCCTCCTGAACAAGCAGGCCATAGAAATAATAGATCATGTACACATCGAACCAGGTTTCTACTCCCCAGTTTTCCTAGTACCCAAGAAAAGCTCCAAGGAGAAATACAGACTCATCTACAACATGAGCACGTTCAGCAGAGATTATCTCATAAACCACCAAGGTTTAGCATGATACATCTACCCCGAGTTACGACACTTAATCCGTCCATGGATTACATGGCCAGCATAGACCTACAAGATGCGTATCTACACATCCGATACATCGAATCCGAAGAAATACCTCACGATTTACACTGGATGGGCTGCATTACCAATGGAAAGTACTCCCATTCGAATATCATCAGCCCCATGGTTATTTACAAAGTATGCTTGAAACCCATGCGTCACCTACCTACATCGTCAAAGGGTTACGCGAGTCGTTCTACCTCGACGGCCGGGATACAAGTAGATCAAGATCCACAGCGTCTCAAACTACAGTTAAACTACATCATCAAGCTACTAACACAGCTGGGATGGTTAGTAAAATCTACTCAAGTCGGACCTAGTACCTTCGCCCAAGATCTGCAGTTTCTAGGCATTCGATTTATCCGCGGCGGCTCAACCGTATCGTCGTTCAGAAGACCGCTGGCTCAAGATCAACAGACCATTCCACCAAGCTACTCTCTCGTTACCACTCGACAATGGCAGAGTCTATTGGGTCTCCTCCGTCAGCCCAAGATTTGACACTAAGAGGCAGGCTACAGTTCGCCCATTACAGGTCTTCATCAGCGCTCATCTCGGCCGATCTACAACCATTCAGTCTACGGTGCACCTCAGACCTCATCTACTATGGTGGACCAGGAGGTCGAATGTCTCGCGAAGGCATCTATTTAACAGAGCCAGAATTCCAAACCCATCTCTATGTAGGCCGGCGTGGCTCCAAGGTTGGGGAGCTCATCTACCAACCGGACGACATCAGGCATATGGAATCAGCAAGAAAGCAAGCTCCATATAAACATGTTAGAGATGGCGGTAATCAGCGCCATCGTCATTGAGTACCATTCTACGACAGGCACATCTGATGATTCATACCGACAACTCAACAGTGGCATATTATGTGAACAAACAAGGCTTAGCGAGATCATCAAGCCTATTGACTGTATGCTTTCAACTGTTCGATCTAATCAGCGATCTCAACCTACATGTCAGAGCATGTCACATTCCCGGAACCAGAATGTACTAGCAGGCGCACTCTCGACCACGCCTACCGGCACCGACAGAATGGATGCTCCATACAGAAATCTTAAGCACAGATTATCAAACAATTAGGAGGCGCCTAGTAGACCTATTAGCCGCTTTCGATTCAACAATCAGCTAACGACATTACCGTATCACCTGTCCGGATCCACAAGCATGGGCAGCGGGCGGCTCTAAGCATATCCTGGGAAGGCCTCAGCGTCGTGGCGTTTCCGCGCCAGTGCTAATCCCTCAAGTGTTACAGAAAATCAGACAAACACAGAGGCTACAACTAACTTTGGTCGCGCCCTACTGGCCAGCCAGAGCGTGGTTTCCCATTCTAATTCAAAAATCGGACAACCAACACTAAAGCTACCAAAGCTCGAATCTACTAGTACATCCTCACACCAAACAAGCATACGAGCCAGAAGTGTACCAACTTCGCATTATGGACTGTATTAAAGTGTGTTTGAACAAGAGGGATATTCTACAAAGGCGGCAAAAGCAGTCCGCAGCTTGCTTTTCACGGCTATTCTACTGTGGCTTATCACGGCGACAAGTGGCAAAGTTTGAAAACTCACGCGGCAAAATTGGATTTACAGCGAGAGATGCTACACATCCACAAGTGGCTGATTATCTGTGTTACCTCGTCAAAGAAACATTTGAAGGGCTCGACATTGTCAACATATCTTGCGGCGGCTTAGCTTCGATTACGTTACCATGAGCGGGTGTCAAGTTAGCGAAGGCGCCAGAGTTACTTTCGCCTTGCTACGCTCTTTTAGTTTGGAAGATCAGAAAGTGAAATTCCGGCGCCAGCGTGGGATCTAAATATAGTGCTTCAACACCTCACAAGTGAAAGTTATGAACCGTTAGATTCAGCGAACTTTGAACTTCTCACACAGAAAGCGGTTTTCCTGTTATGCAGCTAGCTCACGGCAGCCAGGATGTCTGAAATTCACGCACTAGATTACGAGAGGATTCAGTTTGATGACAATCACAACACAGTGCACATGGGTTTCGCGATGGGACTTTATAAGCTAAGAATCAATTGCCAGGTCAACCAGACAGATTATTCCATATCCCTGCACTATCCTCGATTCTCGGATCTCAAGATCACGTTGGACTTATCTCTATGCCCAGTCAGAGCTCTCAAAATCTATCTACAACGTTCCAAACCAAGGCGCCGACATCTCAAAGCGATTATTCATCCCTTTAAGCGGCGACAAAGTCAGACCCGAGGTCTCGTACCACCATATCTATATGGATTAGAACTGTCATACTCTTGGCCTACAAAGGCGGCTGGACTGAACCCTCCAAGAGCAGCAAATCCTCGCAGAAATCAGAGCCTTAGCTTCACGCTTTCAGCGCTTCTACGGTAACTGCTCACTAAATACCATCATGGAGGGATGGTTTTGGAAATCCGACATGGTGTTTGCTAATCACTATCTGAGAGATATCACCACGAGGGCGTCTCAGGTATTCACCATTTTGGTCCTATGGTCCTCGCACAGCAGTTGACAGGTCCCTCAATTAGACGATAAGACATAGTCTTACGAGATTATTATGTATATCTATACATGTATTATCTAGCTTAAAACTCTACGGAGTTGTTAGGGCTATTGATATACCTAGCTTAAGTCAAACCTTAAGCCCAGTACTGATATTTATGTACATTTTGGATAACTTCTCCATGTTGGAGTAGTATATATACTTATTGCTATGTTCATAGTATGTTTTTGTATAGTAATACCCCATTTTGTCTATGGCAGTGTATAAACTTATAGTTTATAATAGCAGAAAGGATTACAATTCAGTGCCATTATAAGTTCCCGTCAGGGGGTTATTACAGATATATATACAGTAGAACACGGATATAACGAACACGGATATAGCGTACAAACGGATATAGCGAACAAATTTAAAAGTCCCGTCAACAGTCCTTTATAATATCATTAAAATTATACGCGAATAACGAACTCGTGAGTAGCGAATTAACGGCTATAGCGAACTGATTTACTACCCCCAAGCCCAACTAACGACGTGATTAGCGAACTCACTCAGTGTCAGCTCAGTGTCAGCTCAGCCACTTAGCGGTATACGTCAACCTTGTTGGCGGCGAATCAACATTGTTCGATGGTCATTAACGTGTTTAACATTAATGTCGGTGAATGATAAATTCAGAATTTTAATGTTATGTCAATGTACATGTACAAGAATAAATATGTGTAGCCTCAGCCTATACGTGTCTCTACATCTCTACAATCCAAGATGGCGGTCAAATGTGAATAACGAACACCGGATATAGCGAACTAAATTTCGTGGTCCCTTGGAGTTCGTTATATCCGTGTTCTACTGTATATATATAAATCACTAATTAATCTGGTAAATCCAAAGTCTCTACTCTCTCCCACCTCCGATTCCGTCGGATACTACAAGCAAAAGAGCATGAGTCAGGATAAGGAAAAATATGTAATTTTAAGAGTAAAATTGATATTTTATACTTATCCTGACTCATGAAGTAAGCCCTCCCATCCTCCCCACATAACACTTTGGATTTCCCCGTAAATTCAAGTGTTGGGCTCGAAAAATAAGGAGAGAGTGAAGCATGTGGCCAGAGGGTGGCGCCACCTTTCACGCGCTGGGACAAAGGGAGGCAAGTCATGGTGAGTATTAATTAGTGATTATACATTGAAGGGAGCTTCAATTAGGGAGATACAAGTGTTTCCACTATGTTCGCAAGAAGAAGAAGACAAGCAAAAGAGCATGAGTCAGGATAAGTATAAAATATCAATTTTACTCTAAAAATTACATTTTTGTCAACACTAGTACAATGCTTGTTGATGCTTCTGGAGGCAGATTGAAATTAAGCATTATGATTTTGTCCCTCTCAGACAGTACAGCCAAATGAAAAATAAGTACATGACAAATTATAGCAATGTGAATATTAAAGTTCATCATTACTTGTCAAGGTTACTAAAATGTCCAGTAGTCTCAATAGAATCAGTCAATTGAACAATGATTATCAAACATAAAGGACAGTTGGATTGTTGCAATATGATGAGCTAGTTTATTGTTAAATATTCCCTTCAGTACATTTTCTGTTGTTTTGCAGCGGACATGCTGAACACTGTTCTGTACCTGTACAAACACTCTATGGGTCAGCCCCTTCCTCAACCTGATGAGGTCCTACTGTGCACTCCACAAGTTACCATTGACCAGGTAAGGTCATCTGTTGTGTATATAATGATAAAATACCTCATTTACCTGTAAACATATAGTCAAAAGGTTGCTGTGAATACACCTTTTAGAGAGTGGTCAAATGTTATATTTGTGATTGCACTTTCCCAGTGAATTAGAGATTTTGTATAAGACGCTGAGCCTGAGTGCATAAGAGCTTTTTTACTTTGTGTGCTGGAGAATAAGTGCCTTCTCTTAATAAGAGTATGGGTTCAAACCCTAGATGGGACTCAACCCAGAGAGGTACTGGAGTCTGTACTTTACTGATAAAGTGCACATAAAACATGCCTTAATATTTTGCTGACATGGAATAACCCTTTTTATTTACAAGAAATACTTTCAGTCACACCCAGAGATAGTAGTGTTAAAATATAATAAATCACTGTTTATTCTTTAGCGTGTCATTGTGATTGTTATTTTCAACAGTGTGGCAAGAATGTGTAATTAGGGGCAATGGATTCTCATGACTAAGGAATCTTGTATACCTCAACATGTACTTTTTAGATGACAATAACATTCGTCAGAATGACATGTTTGTTGGTGTTTATACAGAAGTGAGTAATGTGCAGCCGGAACAACACCTGCATAATGCTTCATTACAGCACCTTCAGCACAAAAATGTTCATATCCCTGTTAATAGCTTTGTTGCAGTATAGGAGTTTTAGTGACTCAGTGAATGGAAAATGATGGTGAATCTTGTGATGGGACAGTCAAAGGCCAACTCTTCAGTATATAAAGTGGGCGGTCAGATAAACAGGTTGCTCCAAGATTAGTTGCTGGCTTTAATTTTGAGATTCCTTTTAACTGAAATAGGAAACAACAATGACTTTTCAAAGTTTATTTAGCCCAAAAAGCAAACTAATCATGGAATGAGTGATAAATATTTCTGAACAAGCACCTTGGCCCAGTAGGCTTGTTACCAGGTAGTTTGTGGATCCCTTTTGAAAATGACCCATTAGAGAACATTTCATTTTTGTCAACCTCTGTAAAACAATGCTAACTAAATAGATCATTTGCAAAAATAACTACAGGTACACTACTCTGTGAAGATATTATCTTTAAAAGAGACAAACATGGTATCTGACAATATTATCCAAATATCCTCTGTTTATATTTTTGCATAGTTTTACACAATAGACAAGTATGTTATCTGGACAATGATATAAAAACAAAATCACAAGTAACATATATAAAACAACATATCTGTGAATGTTTTGAAATAGAGGTATTTTAAAATTCTATATTAATTTCCATGACAATTTTGGTGTAATATCTGCTGAAACTGTTGCTCACAAATTTGGGACAAAATTGGACTAAGTTTGTTTGTTTGGATTATAGCATTGTCTTGTGTGTATTGTTAGGTTGACATCTTCCTTCGACGAGCTTTCTTCAGCAACCCTGGCAAGTTGTATGCAATGGCCAACGCTGATCTGCTGCAGTATGAGATTGAGGAGAGGGCAGAGAAAAAGCTCAAAGAGTATTCAACATTGACAAATATGAAAGGTAGTATGTCCAAATACTTGTTATTTTTCCTTATCCTGACTCATGCTTTTTTGCTTGTCTTCTTCTTCTTGCGAACATAGTGGAACACTTGTATCTCCTTAATTGAAGCTCCCTTCAATGTAAAATCACTAATTGGTACTCACCAAGAGTTGCCTCCCTTGCCCTTTTGGCGGGAACAGGTATCGCCACCCTCTGGCCTCATGCTTCACTCTCTCCTTCTTCGCCCAGTGAGCAGGATGTGAGAGCGCCTGCGTCTCCTTACACACTATATCCTTTGGTTTTTCTTAGTTTATTACCTCTTATAGGTTACTATAGAGGTATAGCTTGTATCCTTCATTAATTTGCATTGATAATTAATCGTATTTCTACTGTTTATTCACGTGAGCTCGTGATTGTTCAGCTATTATTACGTTGATGAAAATCTGTACTATTTGCAATTTACGTTTTCTGTTGCTGACCCGCATGTATTATGCCCTAGTTGTGCTTTCACCTTGTGCGTTTGATACACGTTGCAGTTACTGCATTAATCTATCAATTCTGCTTTTCATAAATATCTTTAGCGTCGTGAGGCGTTACCGCAGAATAGGTCCACGCAAACAAGGGTTAGACATGGCCGATACATCAGTTCCCCTTCCAGTCAGCTGCTGTCGATAGACCCCTCCTGTCTGGTGTTCCGCTAGAGACTCCGTCCGAAGATGGGCGTGGGATGCAGTCCGCCACCTCTAAGAAGCGTCCTGCCTCCCCAGACGTCCCGTCATCGCCAGCTAAAGTCCAAGAGGGCCCACGACGTCTTCTCAGCGCAGACTTCGACCCCCAGGGCAGCGTCGACATCAAAGGGGAAGTCTCTGAAGTCGTCAAGAACTTTCTCAGCCGAGATCGTTCCAGCCGCCGAACTGGGCCTCTCACGATGATCAGCCCGATCATCATCCCTGAGAAAGCGTCACAACAAGAAGCGACCGGTGACAGCTACAGTGACATCAGCAGAGATCGCCATGCAGCCTGATGCCTCTACACTGATGTCAGGCGACTTCCCTGAGGCGACTTCGCCATGAGGGCTCAGACAGCTGTCCATCCCAGAGCGGTTGCGGCAGATCGCGGATGACCATGACCACTACAGGCGAGAAAGCAGCCAGCCCAGGGCCTGAGCAGAGCCATCCCAGAGCACCCCCAGAGCGTAGCAGCCACGGCGAAGCAGCCGAGAAGGAGTCACAGACCACCTCGGAAGGCCAGATGTACAGTCTTCGCGAGGCCCAAAGCAGCCAGCTCGTCACCGTCCTCGGCCTCATCCTCAGATGCAGACTCAGACCACCAGGCGTCCGAAACCGTCCACGCGGAAGTCAAAGCCGCCTCCCCCAGGTCGGGCGCAGAGAAGCTGCGAAGGCCGTCACACAGATCGTCATCGTCCAGAAGGGCGTCGGGGACTACTCAAGAGCTTCCGCGAAGCCGTCAACATTCTCCTCGCAGATCTAGGTCTTCCCATAGACGCAGATCACCTAGACGATCTCCACGCCGTTCACCACGCCGATCTCCATTACATCACCTCGCGGGTCACCACACAAGTCGGCATCGCGGGTCTACAGTCAGGTCTCCCCGAGTGTCACCCGACATAGAGATAGCAGCCCACAGTTCACCATCAGAAGAGCATCAACCTCATCTCCGATGCTGGTACAGAAGATGATGGAGGCATCATCTTCTCAGGCGCTGAGATAAGATATTGGATGGTAAACAACCTAGATTTATCTTCACCGTCCAAGAGTGGCAACTCAGCGCGCCAGACATACCTGATGAAGGAAGGCGATGCAGGCGCCATCACCCTACCTCCGATCGACCCGATTGCTGCGGTGCCACATAATCTAGATACAGCCTTCATTAAAAGCTCACGAAAGTGCAGACACCACATCTGCCGAACTTTCACGCTAAGAAGTTCTCCACGCAACATGGACCCCTTCCTGAAGGCACAAGACATCGATGACAACTACAAGCTGATCAGCGATGTTAAGAACAAGAACTACAAGATTGGCGATGCGCAAGCTGGTGCAGATAGAAAACATGGCCGAGGCGCATGTTTTTGGCCTAAATAGATCTAGAGCGATCAATGAGACACTTATCACCAGATTTACGTAATATCGACCTCTGAAGATGATAGGATGATCTACTCGGCCCTACTGATGCAAAGAAGGACCAGCAGTTCCTTACAGATCATCTCACATCTGTCTCAGCAGCACTGACCTTAGCTTCGTCGTCAAGGCCTCCTGGCTTCCTGCAGCTGGGGTGAGAACTTTACAGCTCCACTCTATACAGCCCGTGGTCATCCCCAAACATCTTTGGCGGAGGAATAGACAAAGTCTCCAAAGGAAGTCACTAAGGACTCCAGAGAGTCCTTATGATCAAGTCGATGGACAAGCTAGCCAGCGTCATCAGGCAGACTTCACAAAGATACTCAGGGAGATCTAAGTTCACCGGGACTACAGAAAGCACGGGATAGGAAGATAGCCAGCGCCAGGGAAAAGATTCTTTTAAATTAAGCCCATATGGCAACTATAGAGGAGGGTCAGGAAGAGGCAGGACACCCAGAGGTTCCCTTAACTATAAGCGCTGAAAGACAGGTTGAGCGACTGGAGTCTTCCACCCCAGCCCGTTCCAGTACAACCGTCACAAGTGGGTGGGCGCCTCCAACTACACTGGGAGAACTGGGGAATGTTACAAGACCCTTATGTCTCCAACATTCTTCAACACCCAGTTTAAATTATCCCACTACAGGCCACGCCTCCGCTGACAGTCAACCCTTACAAGTTAGACTTACAGGCACAACAACTACCAAAGTTAAGAGGCGGTTACATCACTCATAACCAAGCAGGCCATAGAAGTACTAGATCAAGTAAACATCGAACCAGGCTTCTACTCCCCAGTTTTCCTAGTACCCAAGAAAAACTCCAAGGAGAAATACAGACTCATTTACAACATGAGCTTTTTCAACAGGAATTATCTCGCCAAACCACCAAAGTTTAGCATGATACACCTTCCTCAGTTCGGCAGTTGATTAAGCCCCATGGATTACATGGCCAGTATAGATCTGCAAGGCGCATATCTACATATCCCGATACATCCGAATCAGGAAATATCTAAGATTTACACTAGGCGGGCTACATTACCAATGGAAAGTACTCCCATTCGGCATATCATCAGCCCCTGGCTATTCACGAGGATAATGAAACCTATTGTCACCTATCTACATGCGTCTAGGACTCGCGCAGTGCGTTCTACCTCGACGACGGGATACAAGTAGATCAAGATCCACAGCGTCTCAAACTACAGTTAAACTACATCATAAAGCTACTAACACAGCTAGGATGGTTAGTAAACTTACTCAAGTCGGACCTAGTACCATCGCCAAGATCTGCAGTTCCTAGGCATTGATTTATCCGCGAATCACAACCGTATCGTCGTACCAGAAGACCGTTGGCTCAAGATCCAACAGACCATTCCGCCAGCTCTACTCTCTCCGTTACCACTCGACAATGGCAGAGCTTGTTGGGTCTCCTCACATCAGCCCAAGACATGACAGTCTCAGGCAGATTACAGTTCGCCCATTACAGGTCTTCATCAATGCACATCTCGGCGACCTACAACCATTCAGTCTACCGAAGCGTCTCAGACCTCATCTACTATGGTGGACCAGGAGGTCGAATGTCTGCGAAGGTATTTGTTTAGAAGAGCAGAATTCAAAACCCATCTATATGTAGGCAGCGTTAAGCCAAGGTTGGGGAGCTCATCTACGCCAACGGACGGACGGCATCAGGGTTATGGAATCAGCAAGAAAGCAAGCTCCATATAAACATGTTAGAGATGAAAGCTGTAATCAGCGCCATACTTCATTGGAGCACCATTCTACAGAATCGCGCCAATGATTCATACCGACAACTTCGACAGTGGCGTTCTATGTGAACAAACAAGGTTCAAGCGAGATCACTGAACCTATTGACTTTAAGCTTTCAACTGTTCGATCTAATCCACGATCTAAACCTACATGTCAGAGCATGTCACATTCCGGAGCCAAGAATGTACTAGCAGGCGCACTCTCTCGGCCACATCAACCGTCACCCGACAGAATGGATGCTCAATACAGAAATATTTGCACAGATAATCAAGCAAATAGGGCGCCCGCTAGTAGATCTATTAAGCCACTGCGCTTCAACAATCAGCTACCGACATTACGTGTCACCAGTCCCAGACCCACAAGCATGGGCAGCGGACGGCTCTAAGCATATCCTGGGAAGGCCTCAATGCGTCTGCAGCGTTTCCGCCGCCAGCAATAATACCTCAAGTGTTACAGAAAATCAGACAAACACAGAGCCTCCAACTCACTTTGGTTGCGGCCCTACTGGCCGGCCAGAGCGTGGTTTCCCATTCTAATTCAAGAAATCGGTCAACCAACACTAGAGCTACCCAAAGCTCAAATCTATTAATACATCCACACACCAAACAGGTGCGGAAGCCCAGAAGTATTCCAACTTCATTATGGACTGTATTAAAATGTGTTTAAACAAGAGAGAATATTCTACCAGGGCAAAGCAAAAGCGGTCCGCGCGCTTGCCTTACGCCAATTCTACCGTGGCAATGCGGCGACAAGTGGCACAGTTTTGAAATTACGCAGCAAATAAAGGGATTTACAGCAAGAGATGCTACTCATCCACAAGTGGCAGATTATTTGTGTTACTTACGGCAAAACAAACATTTAAAAGGCTTCGACATTGTCAACATATCTTGCAGCTTAGTTCTGTGATTACCATGAGAGCGGGTGTCAAATTGACTAAAACTCCAGAGTTACTGGCCTTACTACGTGCTTTCGATTGGAGGACCAAAGCGGAAGTTCCACGCCCCAGCTTGGGATCTGAATATAGTGTTACAACACCTCACAAGTGAGGCTTATGAACCGTTGGAATCGACAAACTTTGAATTTCTCTCACAGAAAACGCTTTTCCTGTTATCTCTAGCCACAGCAGCCAGGATGTCGGAAATTCAGCACTAGATTATGAGAGGATACAGTTTGATGACAATCAAAACACAGCACACCTGGGACTAAGATGGGATTTCATCGCCAAAAATCAACTACCAGGTCAACCAGACAGGTTATTTCATATCCCTGCATTATCCTCCATTCTCGGATCTCAAGATACACTGGACTTATCTCTATGCCCAGTCAGAGCTCTCAAAATCTATTTCTGGTTCCCAAAACAAAGTGAAGATTTCTCAAAGCGATTATTCATCCCTTGTCGGCAACAACTCAGACAGAAGTCTCTCGTACCACCATATCTATATGGATAAGAACTGTCATGCCAGCCTACAAGGCAGCAGGACTGGACCCTCCAACAGCATCAAATCCCCATGAGATCAGGGCTTTGGCTTCCACTCTCGCCCTACGGTAACTGTTCATTGAATACAATTATGGAAGGATGCTTTTGGAAATCTAACATGGTGTTTGCTAATCACTACCTGAGAGATATCACCACCGAGGGCGTCTCAGGCATTCACCATTTAGGTCCCTTGGTCCTCGCACAGCAGTTGACAGTCCCTAAATAGCGTTAACCGCGTAGTCTTCACGAGATTAATATGCATAATTGTTACATGCATTATCTAGCTTATAACTCTCGGAGTTCTAGCACTATGTATATATGTTCAGTGGTATAGCTTCTCTATCAGAGTTAAACTTTGATATTGTTGTTTATAATATCTCAGTATATTATTAATGTAAATACCCCAGTATGGCATTATAACCTATGGCTTATAATAGAGGAATTATCCTAAGTCTATGCCTTTATGAAGTTCCGTGGGGAGTTATTACAGTTATATCTATATAAATCACTAATTCTATAAATCCAAAGTATTCTGTTTTGCCCACCTCCGTTTCCGTAGGTTCTACAAACAAAAAGAGCATGAGTCAGGATAAGGAAAAATATGTAATTTTTGAGTAAAATTGATATTTTATACTTATCCTGACTCATGAGGTTAACCCTCCCATCCTCCCCACATAACACTTTGGATTTCCCTGTAAATTCAAGTGTTGGGCTCATAAAATCAGGAGAGTGAAGCATGAGGCCAGAGGGTGGCGACACCTGTTCCGCCAAAGGGCAAGGGAGGCAACTCTTGGTGAGTACCAATTAGTGATTTTACATTGAAGGGAGCTTCAATTAAGGAGATACAAGTGTTCCACTATGTTACAAGAAGAAGAAGACAAGCAAAAGAGCATGAGTCAGGATAAGTATAAAAAATATCAATTTTACTCAAAAATTACATTTATAATGAAACATAAGAAGTGTCTAGCAAATGAGAAGCTAAAACTCCACAGGCCAATGTTTTTAAAACTGAAAATGGTATCTGTTTCCTCAACTTGTCCAAAAGTTCAACTACAAAATATTTTTTTCAGGTCTTGACTATCAGCTTGTGATTTTGTGCTCAACTGAAAATGAGTTCAAAGCAAGAATTGTGGCAGCTCTTGATCTATACAAATGTCCTGCCCCTGCAATGCAAAACTTGGATGAAATCAAAGGATACTTGAAATCAAAATTTTCTCAGTCTGGAGATGCTGCCAGAATGATAACAGGTTCAAGGGTTGACTTTGAAAGGTAATGATTATTATGTTTATGTGCATGTTTCAACTCCTGCACCTATAACTCCATGTTACTTTACACTTATCTGTTGATTCCACTGATAGGCTGATGCATATACCCTCAAGTCTTTGGGAACTTCATCCACATTGTTTATGGTTCCTAGACTTTCATGTTTGCTATTTTTATGCCCCCGCCATGTATGGCAGGGGCATATAGAGTTACCCTCTGTGTCCGTCCATACATCCGTACGAAACAGGGAATGTACTCTATCCACTTCTCCACAAAAAAACGTTCTGTGGAATTCCGTGAACTTATACATGGGCTTTCTTGGGACTCTAATGGTGTGCATCTCATATTTTGTTTTTGTATCGTATTTATTTTTCCAATTTTAATGCCGTTTGAAATTTTGTTGAATTACTCTCTGAATATAGTGTTATAGGGGATGAAGTCTATCCACTTCTCCACAAGAGCTGCTCAACAGAATTGATTGAGCTTCTACGTGTGTTTCATTGGGACTCTAAAGGTGTGCATCTCATACCTTGTTCATCCAATTTCGTAATTTTGTGACTTCTACAGATGTTTGAACTCAGTTGAATTTGGTTCTATTCATCCTGTTCGTCCCATACAACAGGGGGTGTACTTTATCCACTTCTCCACAAAAACCACTGCACAAAACTCATTTAGCTTACATATGTCTTTTATAGAGACTCTAAAGGTGTGCATCTCATATTTTGTTTTTGTATTTTATAGTTTTTTGTATGTTTAGAGACATTTGAACTTAGATAAATTTTGTTGAATTTCTCTCTGAATATAGTGTTATAGGGGATGAAGTCTATCCACTTCTCCACAAAAGCTGCTCAACAGAATTGATTGAGCTTCTACGTGTGTTTCATTGGGACTCGAAAGGTGTGCATCTCATAGTTGCATAGATGTTTATTGAACTTGCTCATGAATTTTGTTCAATTATTGATCTTTATATGACAAGCCCCAGGAGTTACATCATCTCAACTCTGAGGAAAGCGAACATTATATGGAATCACTTGTCAAGAATTTTGAAGATATGTTGATCAATCTTTGTTTTATGACTAAAAAACTCCAGTTGCTCAGTTTTTAACAAACAAGCCCATCTCAACTCCATGGAAATAATTATGGACTTAAACAAATAAACAGTGTGAGGTATGCAATAATATCATGTCATGGAACAGTTAACTTTTAACCTGCCATATTGAATATGTTCCAGAATATGCCAAAAATAACCACTTTGGCTTCTACAGCAATCTATTGCTTTCACTTGCCTCCACAGTGATATTGCTATTGCTAGTTTATTTACCCTTGTACCATGAACCTTCATGGTATAGGTTTGATTGTACTGTGGTAAGTTTATTGTGACATACATTTACAAATAAGTATTTACCTTGGACACTTTGGATATATTTTTTTTATAATCAACCATGATATTTATTTAGTAGAAATTAATCACCAGAGCACACTCAGTGTAGGGAACTCTTCCTACAGCAGCGGGGGCATCCGTGTCCCTGGACACAATTGCCTCCTGTTCTTTTTGCAATAAACAAGAAGTTGTCATCCATAAAGTTGTATGTTTCAGTTTTAAGCCACCAATTTCTAGGATGCCGATGAAACAATTTGCTATTTTTGTCTACAGTTCCACAGTGCGAGTGATCAAATCCAAAAGAGCTGGTGTTGGGAAGACCTTATACAAGAAGCGTCAAGTGGAGGCACTGCAACGTCTGAACCCCAGAGTCCCTGCTACATCAGTGTCCATACATCTGTATGAGAAAAGTGTGTCCACAACTGCTGTGGCAGAGAAACTGCTGGATCATACGCTGCAGCCTGGACAAGTCCAGCCTAGAATATTCCACTTGGACATTTCATATGAGGTTAGCTACATTCACCTTTGTAGAGTCCTGTATCTTTGGGTACATTGCTAATTTGAAGACCCGAATATATATACATGGAATGAAATGAGCAGATTAACATCCTAAGTTAAACTGTGATGTTTACTATTGCAGGTTCAGGAAGGCGTTGACTATCTCCTCTTCAACCTGCTGGTTCTGGGCTGCATCAGCAACAACATGGGACATGTCTGGCTGAAGTCTCCCCTGGACCTGTATCTCGTGGAGACCATTCCCATCAAAGATGTGAGACAGGACAGGGTATGTATCTGTCAATATCATGCCTCAAAGCGAGACTGACCAATGAGGGAGCAGAACTACTAACCCCTTATGAGCCTGTAGACAGTCACTTACCTAATGAGACTGAATACCATCAGTGATGGCCATCTTCAGAACATTGAAGATTTTCAGCAAGATATATTAATTACTGTGAGTTTGTCGAACCCAATATGTTTCTGCTTACCTAATATGACAATGACTGATACATGACCTAAAGGTATCATAGCCAATGATATCTGAGCAATGAAAGGCTATGTTTGAATTTTACATATCTGTACATGTTGGGGCCATCTCTGTCAATATGTGGAGATAATATGTTATCATTGTGGATATAAATCAACATTTCCATGTGTTCTTAGATTAGATGTTACAAAAGACTGGCTTTGTCAATATTTGTTTGAATAGTCCATATACAAATAGTCCAGACAGATTATTTCTATATCCTGCATTTCTCTGTGTAAATGTACATTTAAATTACTCTCAGCATCTGATCCACCCCTTGCTGGAAGTTCTGCCTGATGTTTTCTGCTGGTCCCCTCAAGAGAGTCTACAGATACTTAACAATGACATAACAACAGAAGGTATTACCTACGGTTAATCTTCACAAACTTCTGAAACAGCTTGATTGGTTCATGATGAATGTACATTTTGCTGAAGTACTGTATATAAGACCATGAAACACTTCATAATAACTGTGTTGGTTTCAACTCTTTTCTGTCTCTGAAGCACATTTGTGGATTATATTTATAGTGAGAAGTTGTCTGTATTTTAGAATATGGCGAAGAAGACAGCCTGTTTGATGTTAAGGAATTTGAAAGTGAAACATTTCAAAGACCTTACCAATACCTCAAGAGATGGGACAACAAACAGAACCTGGCTAACATTGATGCTTCAAAGCCAGAAGGGCCACCTGAGGATTGCCTAGCAAAATTGCTGAAGTAAGTACATTAAAGTCAGAAGTTGATATGAAGTCTGTTCGAAGTAAACCTGATAATCTTACAATCTGTAATATTGAATAACTAATTTCTTGCATGCTTCAGTTATACACAAAGTGAGATAGATTGTGAAAATTCCAATAACAATTACCACTGGAACTTTGTGAGACAGCATGACCCAGATGTATGTACTTGGAACTAAAGATCCCATATACGATTCTCATGCTTTCTTAGTGTGTTTTGAATATGCTTAAAAATGTGATATTGGAACTGTGATCTATGGAACTATTGGTTCTAGTGTACAATGGACTATTTGGACCAACCTGTTTGATTACTGTTGCTACAGAAGACTGGGTCTAGTTCTGTGTCTGGCATGATTATCTTTTTTATATGTTGAATACCCATGCATTAACTGTAATACTGCCACCTCCCTTATTCAACACTGTTTCTCCATTCACTGACATACGAAGTGTGTATCAAAGTGATGATGCTGAATTTAAGAAATGACTGTTTCAGACATTGTGGACTGCGGGATCCCTCCTGGTCTGAGCTACACAACTTTGTGTGTTTTCTCAATACTCAGCTGCAGGACTTTGAAAAATCTATATTCTGTTCTGATTTGATTCTTGAAGATCTACCAGGATTTCCAGCACTGGTGCTACGATTCCTTATACAGATGTCAAAGGTTAATGAGTAGTTATGCTTCCAAAGTCTTTATATAACTGTTATATCAACTAAGGCTGAAAAATGCTTTATTTCTTGTGCAATGCCATTTATGGATGTGTGATTTGGTGTGGGTAGAGAGGACACTTTTCAGTTATTATACCACCTTGCATGTGGTTCAACTGTGGACATATTATGTTGGAGTATATATGCCAATGATGATCAGTTCCACATGCAATTAGTTCAAGAACAAATATTGCCAGCGTAAATGTATGATTGGAAAATCTATCAAGTAAGAACTGTTCCATGGGAATAATTGTTCTAGATAAAGATAGTATAAAGGAATAGATACCCTGTGACATATACATCCAGCCCAGTGGGATCCTGCTTCTTATACATCCCACTGCAATGTGACAGGAACCCAGAAGTGGATACCTTGACAACATCATCATTAAAGCAGCCTTCACACGGCAAACTTAAGTTTGACAACACATGTTGTTGAAATTTTAAAAGTTCACACATGTTGTCAAACTTTTGTGTCATTTGAGTGCCATGTCTCTGGCTGTGCGGTCACATGACATTCTTTTTCATAGAGATCGTCCTTGGGGTACATTTATTTATTTTCTGCGGCTGAAAGTGTCATGTGACAGTTGTATCAATGTTTTAATAAAAATATTGTACAATAAATAAAAATCTTTTTTATCTATTATACGGCCCCCACCACGTGGAGTTACCTCCCTGCTATGCATGCACAGCCAACCAGGTAAGCACCTAGGCCCGTATCATCATTCCTTCTGCTGTCACTCAAGCATTCACACGTATTTACAAGCTGATTCACTTCGTTAGAAGAATGTCTGAGACTTCAACAACTGTATGTATGGTCTTTATTCGTTCTTGGAAAAGAAAAAGAACAGTTTAATTGACTTTGCAGTCTGTTATTTCTCATTTTTGTGACTTTGTATCAACTATTACGCTAACTTTCCCGTGGTTGCTTTTCCATGGCAGGAAGTTTAGCGTACACGGGGTTGTCATATTGCGTTATAAACCAAGTATTTCATGCCCGTGGTTGCATTCACGTAATTTTCAATGTTTTGTACGTGTATATTTATGCTGCTGGTTCCGCTGTTAGCTACATGCTTGCGTGTTTGCTTTCAGGCGTTTACTGGGTGTTCTGTCTGTGGGCAGAATATCCCTAGAGCCGACAAGCATGATAAATGCTTGTGCTGCTTAGAGAAGGTGGGACATAACCCTGATGTCTGCGATCTCTGTATGGCCTTTTCCCCCCCCGGGCCAAGAAGAGAAGGGCAGCATATTTCCTTTTCTATCAGGAATTACGAGAGGCGGGAGGGGAACTTACCCAGTAGGTCCCCCCGTCCAAAGCCAAAAAAGCCTAACAACCTAAAACTAGGTCGCCTAAGTCGCCTTCCCAGTCATCCCAATCTAGTGGTTTTGATATGTCACTAATCACTCAATTGTTTCAGCAGCATATGGACTCCATGAAGCCCCTTGTTCATGAGTCCGTTGTAGGTCTCCGCCGAGTTCATCGCTCACTCTGAACAGGGGACCGAGAGTCCGGGGGTGGGATCGCCGAGCCCGGCTCGATCCCTTAGCCTGGAGGCGTCTGTAGATCCTTTGCCTTTGGCTTCGGGTCCAGACGCCTTGCCTAACCCAGAGGGGGAGGGTTCACTCCCAGTCCCCCTCTCGGTGCTGGCTCAGGGTCCGTTGAGGATTCCTGGGGTTCCGTTCACTGCGCCCCATGAGAGCGGAGGAGTCGGTTCTGCCCGGTCTTCCTCCCATGTCTTGGGACCGGGGTTTGAGTAGTGTGTCGGTTGCCGGAGCGGGGAGTTCCTTCGGCTTTTCCCTTCCCTCGGTGTCTGGGGCTCGGCCTCCCGCCGGGTCGAGGTTTGGATCCGGTGGTTGACAAATATGTGTTCACTTCGGTCGCCCTCGGGGGAGGCTTGGCTTCCTCAGGCACAGCTCCGGCTGCCAAGCAAGGGTGTTTAGTACCACCGTTTGCCCTTGCAGGGGCCCCCCTGCAGCAGGCATACCAGACTTATGAGGAAGTCTACCGGAATGCCATGCAGCAGGTGCGGGTGGTGATCCTTGAGGGCTATGTTTCCTTTATTCAAAGGTCGGCTCTGGAGGCGGAAGGGAGCACTGGGGACGTGTCCCCGCATGTTGTTCAGCTTTGCCAATTGTCCGAAGTGCAGGCCCACCTGGGACGAGACTCTTTGCGGTCTGCCGTGTCTACGGTGATGTGCACAGTCATGGGTCTAACTCAGCGGTCAGCGCTCTAACTCAGCCAGCGGGCCTAGATTCTACCCACACGGTGATAGACATTCTAGTTCGACTGGGGTGGATCATCAACCTCAAGAAATCCGACCTGGTACCCACCCAGGACTTGGTTTTTCTTGGGGCGCGCTTCTTAACTCACAAGAGTCTTGTCTCCTTGTTGCCCGACCGGGTCACCAGAGTACGGTAGATTGTGTCTTCCTATGTCTGCGCCCTATACAGCAACCTTTGGCGAGTATGTGGGCTCACTCGGAGGATCTGGCGCAGAGTCTCACAGTCCCTGGGTGGTTGTTTCCCGACCTTCAGTGGTGGACCAATGTCGGGAATCTCTCCAAGGGGATCCCTTTGGAACTCCCGACGCCAGCTCTTACAGTTCAAACCAATGTGTCCCTCATGGGCTGGGGTGCGTGTGTGTGTGTGTGTGTGTGTGTGTGTGTGTGTTCTGGGCAGTCTGTTGGTGTCCGGACTCTGGTCCGAGGCCGAGGCCCGTCTTCACATCAATGTCTTGGAACTGAGAGCTGTGCGGTTGGTTTTCGAACGCTCCCGGGGGCATGTCTGGGGCCAGGTGGTTTGTCTTCAGTTGGACAACCGTACGGCCATGACGTACATCCTGAAGCAAGGCGGCATGGTGTCCCAAGCGCTCCTTCAGGAGAAGTGGGAGTTTCTCCTCTGGTGCGACCAGTGCGACTGGCAGGTGCTTCCTGTTTATCTCCCGGGGCTGGAGAATGTGCGAGCAGATGCTCTCTCTCGCCGGATCCTGGCCCCACATGAGTGGTTGCTCGACCGGCAGATATTCGGAGTTATCTCCCAGTTGTACGGATCGTTCCAGATGGATCTGTTTGCGTCCGGCGGGACGAATCAGATACCCATGTTCTGCTCTCGAATACCGGACCAGAGGGCGTTGGCTTCCGACGCCATCCTGCTGGATTGGACAGGCAAAGTGCTCTGGGCGTTCCTGCCGCTACCACTCATTCCCCGGGTCCTCTGCCAGCTGTCCACCCAGCCAGCTCGGCTACTTGTGCTACTGGCACCACTATGGCCATCACAGAGCTGGTTTCCGGTAATTCTCAGGTTTCTGGCTCAGCCTCCTGTTCTATTACCTTTGCGCCTGGACATTCTCACTCAGAACGGCGCACCATACCCCAATCCAAGGATTCAGTGGGTGGCTTGGCCTCTGTCAGGTCTAGCCTCGAAGCACGCGGAATTCCTGCAGCAGTTGCAGACACAATTCTGGCTTCGAGGCAGGAATCGACAAACGTTCAATATGAGGATAGGTGGTCCCCCTATGTGCTCTGGTGGTCAGATAAGGGGATTGCAGATTCCTTTTCTGCGGGTTTTATTCTGAGTATTGGAATTTTTGCAAGCTCGTTTGGAAGAAGGCTTGGCGGCTTCAACCATTCGTGGCTACTCCAGCGCTATTTCCACTTTTCACAACCCTGTCGATGGTGCTCTTCTGGGGCAGCACCCTCTTCTACAGAGCTTTTTAGCTGGCGTGGATTGGGTTCAACCTGCTGTAAGGCGAACCATCCCACCTTGGGATTTGTCAATCGTGATAGATTGGCTGTCTGGTCCTATGTTCTCATGTCTATCGGCTATTTCTGTTCAGTTGTTAACGTGGAAGGCCATATTTCTGGTGGCGGTAACATCTGGGCGTAGGGTCGGCGACTTACATGCTATGTCGGCGGATCCGGCGCTGACTGTGTTCCATCAAGATCGTGTCAGTATTCGCCTCCCGGATACTTACCGTCCGGAAGATCGATCACGGTTTCCATGTGACAGCTCCTATCGAACTTCCTACTCTTACCCATCCTTCCACATGGGGGACCTCTCCTACGAGCACTCACCTGTTGGATGTTCGTAAGACTCTCAAGGTCTATATCAAACGAACACAGGGGATCCGTACGGGTACCCATCTGTCCTGCTGTTATGGTGGCGGGAAGGCTGGGATGCTGGCGAGCAAACAGACCCTCTCTCACTGGATTATATCGGTCATTTGTGCTGCTTATCAGGCTAAGGGCAAGCCTCCCGCTGAGGGGTTGAAGGCTCACTCGGTCAGGGCAGTAGCCACGTCAAAGGCCCATTGAAGAGATATGCTCTGCCGCTATTTGGAGCAGGCCTAGCACTTTTATCAGGCACTATCAGCTCGATACACACACATTCACTTGATCGTGAGCGTTTTGGCCGTTCTGTTCTCTCCAGTGGACAGTGTCCTGCCACCCTGACCGAGTGAGTCTGAGTTATCTGGACAGTTGACGCTGCTTTCAATTGTGTATTATTGATATCCGCTGTTGTGTTATCTAACTCCTTTCGATTCTCTCTGGAGATTATGGTGGGTTGTGAGTTGGTTTTTCCCCCGTACGATGTACTCTAATAGACCATGATGTGGGCGGGGTTTTTACTTTCGCACTGTGTGCGAATTGCTATGCTTAAACTATGAGGTCGGATCTAAGTACTTTTCCTCCCTGTCAGTTACCCTCCCATCATGCCTCTCGCGGAAGCTTCGGGACACATGACAGGTTAGTGTTGTGGTGTCTGTTACATTCTTCCTAACGATCGCTATTTATGTGTACTTTGACAGAATTCCCTCCTCCCTGGCCTCCGGTCTTTGGGAGTCCGAGTTAATGCATATATGTAACCCAAGGACGATCTCTATGAAAAAGAATTAGCTAAACCTGTAGAGGTTTCCAATTCTTTGAAGAGAGTTGTCCTTGGGGTAGGGCCACCCACCTCCCCGCAATTCTGTTCACTGATTTATTCAGCAGAAGGAATGATGATACGGGCTTAGGTGCTTAGCTGGTTGGCTGTGCATGCATAGCAGGGAGGTAACTCCACGTGGTGGGGGCTGTATAATAGATAAAAAGATTTTTATTTATTGTACAATATTTTTATTAAAACATTGATACAACTGTCACATGACATTTTCAGCCGCAGAAAATGCATATATGTACACCAAGGACGACTCTCTTCAAAGAATTGGAAACCTCTACAGGTTTAGCTAAATTTTGTTGACTGCGATTGGTTGTTTCTAACAACACGATTTTGACAGCTCTTCACACATCGAACTCGAGTTTGACAACACCGAAAGTGTGATGGAAAAAATTGGCAAGAAAAGAGACCAATCCTCTTTCTCGACAACAGTTTGCCATGTGAAGGCCACTTAAGACTGAACTGTGTGTTTTACTTCCAAAGGTTAGTTCAGTGAGATGCAATGCATCCAGCATATATCCTCCGAGGCACAGCTTGATTGTCTACTATTGATTGACATACACAGAAGATGTGAAACAGAGCACCCATTTCCAAAATTGGCTGCTTAAAATTGAAGCAAATAATTCCGTAGTTACCATTTAGTACTGACAAAAATACCCACATGTCTTTTGTTCAGATTGGAGAGAGAGATCTGATATTCTTGAGATAAAATGGGTTGAAGTTACATCAGTATATGCTGTAAACTATGGTTATAACAATCTCAAAGAGACCACTATTTGTAGTTTATTTTTAGTAGTTATATCTGTCAGCTGATTCTAAACATCTTACAAACATAATTTATGTTGACCGTTCCTTGCTAGTCATCTCAGGTCATTTTTTTTAATTCCAGGATTTTGCAACCAGATCTTTGGATTTAAGTGAAGAGTCGCCTCTTGCTCAGAAAGTTCACAATGATGATGAAGAAGAAGATGACTCTGATGAGGAAGCAGATGAAGAAGAAGATGACTTTGATGAGGAAGAAGATGACTTTGATGAGGAAGAAGATGATGATGAGGATGATCTTGTACAGTTTCAGATGAAGAGGACTTGGGAGAGCAGGTTGGGTTTTCAGTGTCCAGTGTTTTTCACTGAACCGTACTGGATCTCATCTGTAGTTTATTAGTGATTTAAAGAAAAATATCAGTATTAATGTTGTAAAAAAATTTATCAGGTGTAGGTAGTGAGAAGGTTCATTTTCTGTGTTCCATAAATTTTGTCACCTAATTCGTTGGATGAATTTAGTTGGTATTCATCTGTCAATATGTCTCAAGCATCAAAACAGGAATTTCATGTTTGATTAAAAACAAGGAAGGTAAATGAGATGGTGACCTTGTATGGTATCAAGTCTGTTCAAGACAAGAAATCAAATACATCAGCCAGTGGCCATACAGGGACTTCAAATGGCCATATAAGATTGGGATGGGCCTGCTTCTGTTTCTTTTTGGTTTTATGTAATGCAAATCATCTTCCTGGGTCAGTATCAATAAGAACACTGTTTTGGGTGTAGTAAGAACATTTTGAATTACATTGTCAATATTTAGCAAGGGCTGTGTTTCCAGTATCAAACATAAACTGACTGGCCAAAGAAAGTATACCAAAAGTTACCATTTCTCAAATTTTGAAGAAATGTTTTTGTAGGTAAATTATACACTGAAACATGTTGCCCCAATGTAGCAATTTGATACCTGCAGTGAAATTCACGTGCACGTCGTGAATAAAACGTTGATGTGGTAAATTGTATAAACCATGATTTTGGGCCTCTGTCAGACTTTCACATCCACTAAGGGTATAAAGGTTAGTGTGTAGACAGGTTACACATGCAGTTTGAAAAAAATCACCACAGATATGCCACAACTATCAGCCGTTGAACGTGAGAGAGCCATAGGTATGCTCCAGATCAGGTCGACACACGCCAACATTGCAAGAACCTTCAGATGAACCTGTGTAGCAGTCTTTGGACTGCTGCAACGTTACAGGCAGATGGGCCAGACACAGGACAGACCAAGAAGTGGGAGACCGCGAGGAACAACACCAGCTGAAGACCGGCATTTGAGGACGTTACACGTGAGAAAATGTTTCCTGACAGTAACGTCATCAGCGGCGAATTTCCTCGATCACCATGTCAGTCGATACACGGTGGCTAGACGTCTTCGGGCAGCAGGTATCAGAGCCTACAGACCCTTTAAAGAACAGGTGTTGACCCCTGAACACAAACGTCACAGATTGCGTTGGGCCTGAGTTGTTCGTCATTGGCAGCGACGAGAGGAACAGCATGAACGTTCTACAGTGGCCAGCACGTTCTCCAGACATGTCCCCGATTGACAGAGTTTTGGTTTTACGCCGCTTTTAGCAATATTCCAGCAACATCACGGCGGGGGACACCAGAAATGGGCTTCACACATTGTACCCATGTGGACCCGATTGAACACATGTGGGATGCACTAGACAGAGTCGCAGAAACGCCCTAACCCACCACAGAATAGACAGCAACTTGCACAAGCCCTCCAGGACGAATGGCATCGCATACCAGGTGACCTTGTCCGACGTCTGATGTCTTCGGCTGGGAGGCTGCATGCCTGTATTGATGCAAGGGATGGACATACAGGATACTAAAGTGATGGTAGTGAACATTTATTGTGTGTAACTCAGTACCTGCTTATCCTCTATGTGATTGAAAACTGGTTTTCAGGGCTCCCAGTGAACTTCGCGCAGGTCTGATGCCAAGTGTTTTTGTGGTATGCGTGTGATTTTTAGCTCAGGTTAAGTAAAGATGTTGTTAACACCACTGTATTATGTTTGTGTGTCTAGGTACTCTTGGTCAATGATAATGACCTTTGAAAACCTTGTATACTTTCTTTTGCCGGTCAGTTTAGTTCTCTGTCCTTTGTACATATTACTTAGTTTGGCACATTCTTTCTTTGTATTTTTTCATCCAAAGAAGCACTTTCCTTGTGGTTAATATGCATTGTAT
Organism: Haliotis rubra; assembly: GCF_003918875.1. NCBI lineage: Eukaryota > Metazoa > Mollusca > Gastropoda > Lepetellida > Haliotidae > Haliotis > Haliotis rubra. Next base: position 11,438 of record NW_025765022.1, on the reverse strand, counting down.
GCTTCTCTCGAGGGTAATATGGTCTGATGTATGCCTCTTTGTAGCAGTGTTACCCGAGCCGGTAGGCAAGGTATGTCACTGCTACAAAAAGGCGTACATTAGACTGTATTACTCAAGGGAGAAGTTTACAACATATTTATCTTACTGCCATGTTAAATGTACAAAACATACTTTTATTTTATCTCACCTAGATTTTTAAAGTCAGTGAAACAATCCTAAAACTGCTATAAAATGGTTAATTATGTTTAAGTTGAGTGTGAACATGATTCAATGTATAAAATTGTTTTTAAAAAGCAGGTAAAATAAATGTATTCATAGTGAACTTAAAAAAAGTTAATCCAACATTTTTTGCACTCCGTGCACAGCATGCGTCATATTATGACATCATACAATTGTTAGTGATACAGCTTCTCAGCAGAGAGTTGGGCAGTTAATGTGGCAGCAGGTAATATTTTTCCAGTTGTCACCCTCCAGGGAGGGGTGACATGGAAACTTGTTGAAGCGTCATTGACCAATGAAATTAAAGTATTTTACTGAACAACTTATTCATCTTCATTTTTTATAGCCCACATCCCTTTATTTTCTTCAACCCTGATGGGCACACCATGACCTTCCTCGGCTTCAACATTGATCATTTAGGCAACATGATTGACCCACACTCTGGACAAATGCTAGATCGTGGACTTGTACCTAGAAGCCTGCAGATTGGTTTACGGAGAAATAATGTTGAAATTAATGAGAACCCTGATCAATTGGATAGGTAAGCAAACAAATTTAGTTGTTTCTTCTGATAAAAATGTACATCATATATCCTGACTGTCAATATCAGTCATTATGTTGACCAATAGCAGACATGTGGCTGATTGGTTAAGATTTGATTCCTCATCAGTTGAGAGTATCATAATTCAAGATGTAGAAGAACTGTGTTTACTTTTCTGATAGTGTGATAACCTGTATAAAACTTTGTTCTTTCTGTAACACTTATTGGGTTATATTATTTCTGTTATGATCTTCATAAGTGAAGTTATTTTAGAATTTGGCTTAATTTATGTTTTGTCAAGCAAGTACAAAAACATATTATACTATCTTTATCAGAAAGCATTTAAAGTCAGACTTGGTTCCCTTCTTTAATTATGTATACATGTTACCATTAATATTTTTGAAGCTTTGTCTTGTTATATATATTTGACTGTAAATTTATTTCGCAGTAAAAAATAAACTAAATTAAATAATTAACATTCTGTAGTGTTATTGTCTAGCCTCAGCTGAGAATATGATATGGTTTTGCTTATCCTGATGTATACTAATTGCTTGTCTCTCCTTACTCCTGAGTAAAGTGGAAACATCCAGTGTTATGCAGTCTAAGTAAACTTAGGCTTGACCTTCTACTGGGGTTTGTTAGACTCAGTAGCAATGGAACAAATAATACTGAGACAAAGTTTACTTAGACTGAGTGTTAGATTCTCCAAGATCAGAAAAAAACATCTCGCCTGAATACAACCCTCCTCTATTCATCTACACTGGATTGCACTGACCATACGGTCATTCTTTTTAGAGTGAAAACATGATTTAATACTTATCCTTACTCATACAGTAAAGCCAAACATCCACACTCTCCACATATTATTTTGTATTTATTTATACTATAAGTTGAAAATGGAGAGCGTGACAAGTCAGTGGGATGTCAATCTGGTGCCTTGCACAGAGAAGGGGGTGCATTCTAGTGTATTTATGTCTGCTCTTGGGAAAATAACACATGAAGCTCCCAATATCTTTCATTACTGACTGACTGACTGAGTTTGGTTTTACGCCGCTTTTAGCAATATTCCAGCAATATCACGGCGGGGGACACCAGAAATGGGCTTCACTCATTGTACCCATGTGGGGATTCGAACCCGGGTCTTCGGCGTGACGAGCCAACGCTTTAACCACTAGACTACCCCACTGCCCCTCTTTCATGAGAAAGTAGAGATAAGCAACTAGTATGGGTTAAGTGAAAATATATTTCTAGGATATTGAATGATTGTGTTAATTTTCTGATGGATGATAGTATATCATTTTTTTATTTTGTTCATTAGTTTGTTTTCCTTTGAGAAAAGCATTCAGTAAAACTTAGATAAAACTAGTTCAGATTACTACTTCTTACTGGTCCCAGTAGGTACATAAACTGTTCAGTTCCATATGTTTGGATACTTTCAGGGTTGCTTGCTTGATGAAGCTATGCAGGGTGATGCCAGGTGTTGATGTTGTACATGACCCTGATGACACATATGAACTGACAACAGACAATGTCAAGAAGATTCTGGCCATTTACATGAGATTTAGGTAAGTAATATTCCCATTTGAATATATGCCTATTGTGTAAAATATATACTTCTCCTTGCAAGTAATATGCGAGGTAAATGATACATGGTCAATATTAAGAGGTTATTGCATGACAGTTTTCCTTTCGTCAGTCAGGCTGATATGGCAGTCGAGGGCTGATATGACTGGCGAAAGGGAAACTGTCATGTCACAACCTTTTTATCATATACCACATCAAGGCACATAACTCTAAAAAAAACCTAGGCTCCGCCTATTGAAGTTTCGAGCATTTACGTATATTCATTCTGTACCATACTTTAGAGTCTGGGCAATACTGCTGATGTGGATTTTCGCCCAATGGCTGATATGCATTTTCAGCCCAGGTGGTCAATATGGCCATATACCGACAGCCAGTATTGTATGTGCCAAATTATCTACATATATATGATAAATGCTTCTACAGATGTGGAATCCCAGTGATAGTCATGGGAGAGACAGGATGTGGGAAGACAAGACTGATCAAATTCATGTGTGATCTTCAACGTCCACCAGGAACAGATGTACAGGAAAACATGGTCATAATGAAGGTGAGGGAGTAAAATATATCTTACATGATGATCCTTCTTAAAGACCCATGCTCATCACAAGATGAGACTTGCTGAATTGGTTCATTGCATGTTATTGTATCTCACATAGATCAAAGTTCATGATGCCAATCCCTAGATTGTCTGGTTCAGATATGTTTCTTTACAAACTGCCTTCATATGGCTGACATTTTGCTGGATGTGGCATGAAGCAACCAACAAAACTTACCAGTAATAAACAAATGATGGCTGCATTCGAAAACATCTGTTGAAACAAGACAGTCATAGGTCAATGTTAAAGTATGGAAGTAACACCATGATAGCTTTAAGGAAAGTTGCACAGATCAGCACATGGATTGAGTGAGTAGCTTCTTTACATGTTATTATAATGTCTTGACTGGGGATGTTTTAAATTAGCTTCACAAGCTCTTCCAATTATACACAGGAAAATAGAACTATGACTTATGATAGTCATGTACCATTAGGGTATCCTCCACCCCTGTATATAAACAGACTTACTATTCATGATAGGATGAATAGGAGTAGCATCTGCAGAAAGCCATTTGACCATTGATTTTTTAAAGAGGTATAGTCTTGAGGTTATTAAATTACCTCTTGTGGTTTCGATGAAGGTTCATGGAGGGACAACCCCTGACGATATCATCAAGAAAGTCAAGCAAGCAGAACAACTTGCCATCGCTAACAAGGCTAAGAACCCACACATGTACACTGTCCTGTTCTTTGATGAAGCAAACACAACTGAGGCCATTGGACTCATCAAGGAAATAATGTGTGATGGCTCTATGAATGGACAACCCTTGAAACTGTCAGAAAACCTAAAGATTGTAGCTGCCTGTAATCCTTACAGAAAGTAACTATACCTTTCTGGAAGACACTATCTGATGCAGAAAATGACTTAACAATTTGAAACTTCACAAAGTTGTTGTAGTACAAGACACCCTTCAATAAACTAGCTTAAGACATTAAGACATGTATTTATTCTCCATGGCTAATAAGTAGACTTATATAGTTGTTCAATATCAATACAAAAAGAATCCAAAAAGAAACACACTCATTTCAGTTTTCTGTAGGTCAGTATCAGGTATGAGTATAAAGGGCAAATTTACCATTGCAATGATGAAACACAATTACAAAAATATTGGAATACATTATTATTCCAACTGCTTTGTGATTTTTTTAAAGTATACCATTCCACAATATAGACTTGCATTGTTTGACTTTGTGCAGTAGTCATCAGATAGATGGAGAACTGATTAGGTGCAAGTGTTTTGAACATCACAATTACAGCTAACAAGCATCAACAGAGGGTTAGTGATGTTAACTGATTATGATGTTATGGTAACAAATGCCATGACAATGGTAGGCAAAGCATTATGATGCACTTCTATTTTGGTGGTATCTACCAAGCAATATCTCCTGTGAAGACCATACTGAGATGACAGACCTGAATATAAAAAAATCATGAAACTCACAGGACTCCAAATACTGTTTCCTTTCTCCTTTATCCATGAAACTGTGATTTCTTTCAATTCAAGAAGGTGCATTTATTGATAACAATTATAATATGATTGCTTTCAGGCATTCTGATGATATGATCCAGAGACTGGAGAGAGCGGGGCTTGGTTATCATGTTGAAGCAGGCCAAACCACTGATAAACTAGGTATAAGTTATATATTTGGATAAAAAGGAAATTCATGCATCATATAGATATGACAAATATATGGATATAAAATGTGACTTCACTTGTCTGTATTTTGTATATGTAAACAGCTTTCCTGTTGTTTATTTAAAGGTTTATGTCAATGAACTAAGTATATAACAAATTCAAAATATTTGTATCCATTTGTCCAGGCCATGTCCCTATGAGGAGACTTGTCTACCGGGTGCAGCCCTTGCCACAGAGCATGCTTCCTCTTGTTTGGGACTTTGGCCAACTCAACGTTCAAGTGGAAGAACTCTACATCAGACAGATGGTCAACAGATATGTGAGATGATTTCACTGATATCAATAGTGTTAAACCAATCAATCTTCTGGCTATCAGAAATAAATGATAACGACTTGATCAGGACCAAATGTACCCAATAATATATACTCGGAAAGTGTACTTTTCCCAAAGTGAACTATGAGGAACAAACCATTCAACACTTTCTTGGATAGGTGAAGGCGATTGGTTTGATCTACTTGCCTCATCATACCAAAAGATATTTTATGTTGTTATTTTACCTATGGCTCAGGATCAATATGAAGTGTCTGGGGAGGTTATGCATATAAATCAAAGTATCTCAGTGGGCTACCAACATATCTCCAGCATTAGTTCAGACAATAACAATATGCCACACACAAGTACCAGTAACCTTAAGCAAAATGTTAAACCATGCTTCATGTTTTCACCTTTCTCAGATGCCATTTTGCCTTTTGGCAGTTTTTGCTTCCAGCATGAAATAAGTCCTGTTTGTTTCAGGTACGAAATGGGGACATTCCTGATGTGGATGGGCTTGTTGATGTTGTCAGTCGAATCCTTATAGCCTCACAGGATTTCATGAGGAAACAGAAGGTGAAGTCCTAGTTATACTGTAAAGATAGCTGCCTCATGCCTTAACAACATCCTGGTAGAACACACAGTTAGTTGAACCTGCAGAAGCATCTTCAGCAGCCTACAAAACATTTCATTTGAAAAGGTTGTCAGGTTGTCTGCAGTTATAATGGTGCAACCCTGTTAATATCAAGGTAGTATTTTTAGAATTATAACAGTGATGACTATTGCTTAATTGATGTATTTGACTCGATACAGGTAAAACAAATATAAAGCATTAGATGACTAAAATGTAGGAGAGGCTCTCTAAATACACCTAATCATGATGGATGATGAAGGTTTTCAGTACATCTGTACTATGCTGACTACAGGTTCAAAACAGTCTGTGATGTATTTTACATTATGAGCATGTTTCATATTTTATCCATTGATGCACATTGTATTTTGCAGGATGAGTGCAGCTTCGTAAGTCTTCGGGATGTTGATCGTACCCTGAGTGTTATGGCTTGGTTCTACCAGCAGTCCCAAGAGAATGGAATACTATTTAAGAAGATAGATGAACAAATCTCTCCAGAACAAGCATCTGATGATGAGGGATGATGATGATGATGAGGAGGAGGAGGAGGAGGAGGAGGCAAAACAAACAGAAGTATGTGAAGACCTGATATACGATGAAGCTCTGTCTCATGAAGATGACGAAGAAATTAACAAGGCACCTGCTAAAGTAGAATTTCTTCCTGTAAAAGGAAAACACTGTGTGTCAGTATCACACATGGAAGACGACTTTGACGACAGTTTCATGCCATCCTTGATTTCTGATCCAAACTCAGATGAATACTTTGAATGTTTCATGGATGATCAGAGTGGTTTCCAAGAACAAGAGCAGGTATTAGGAATGTTTAGGTTTATTGCAAATAACCTCCTGATTATGACCAATCCCTGGTCAGATTAGATTCCAAAATGCCTATAAGAGCCACTTAGTGTTGATCGCATGGTTCCTGTGCAAGAGTAGGCTGAATGTTTGTTGGACACTGTGATGTACTATCATATGGATCTGTCATGATCCATAAGCATGGATCATGTTCATCCTGTCAACCCTGAGTTTGGCTAGAGACAACTCATTTGTTGCAGGAAAACATGATGTAAATATAGCTAGGACATTGCTAGAGCTGAATAAAACCCCATTGAATTTCTCTGGAAAGGTAATGAGCTTCTGAGTGATGGCAATGAATGGATGAGAACATTGGTGGTCTAAACTAAGTGTGCAAAATACCAAGAAACATGGCAGAAGTATGTAGAGATAATGAACTTTTGAGGTAAGTTGATCCATAATGTGTGAATCCCCAAAGATTGGTGAAACATTTGTTCATATGACATTCATTTAGAAACTTCATGATTTAAAACTTCTATGCCTATCCAGAAAGTCTGGTGGTAGTCAGGATCCACTGCACAATCATTCCATCAGGCCATCCATGATTCCTCCAGTTTGCACACTCTAAACACCACGTGTACAAAGAGTATGTTGATATCGTACATAGAGACTATTACACAAGCAAGAGTGTCATACGACTTATATGAAAGAAGTGTAAATTTTGTAATAATACATTATTTTGCACAAGTTTGGTATAAGTCATATGAGTCAATTGCTCGTGTAATAATTTCTTTTTTATCCATCTTATTCATGTACATAAGTGCAGTAAAACACTGTAAGTAAGTGTGACTGCCCTCTTCATTGATGTCACGTTCATTTGTTTAATGATGTCACAGATGATGAAATGCAGAAACAATGGTTGCTTGGCAAAAGTGATATGTTCACAAGTGTACATGACACTGATTATGTTTCACCATATATAGGTAATAAAAGGTGGTACAATAACAAGATATGATGTCACTAAACCAGTAGTGCTTATAAGGAGCAATTTGGCAATTAAAGAAATAGACTTCTCTGTTTCTCACCCGTGATGGTCCGGGTTAGAATAAGCCTTAAGGCCTTCAGTAAAACATGCTTGTCATAAGAGGCTACTAACGGGATTGGGTGGTCAGGATCGTTGGCTTGGTTGACATGTCATCGGTTCCCAGTTGTGCAGATCGATGCTCATGCTGTTGATCACTGGATTGTCTGGTCCAGACTTGATTATTTACAGACCGCCGCCAAATAGCTGGAATATTGCTGAGTGTGGTGTAAAACAAAACTCACTCATTCACTCTCTGTGTCTGCATGTAATGCAAACACCTTTCTTGTTTTTGCTAAATGTAATTATCCCCCTCAACACGTTTTGTGGGGGTATTAAAATGGACTCCGTCCGTCCGTGCACATTTGTCTTTTTTGGAACAGAACTCTAAAACGTTCACTGGTTCTTCACCAAACTTGGCACATAGATAGATCTGGCGGTGTACTGGTGCCTTTTGGTAGTTGTGGAATTCTGAATAAAATATATATTTTTGGCATTTCCATGGCAACAAGTTCGACTTAGACTGAAATTAGTGGTAGTGCTCTTTTCCGGAGCAGAACTCTAAAACCGTTCACTAGTTCTTCACCAAACTTGGCACATAGATTGGTCTGGTGGTGTACTGGTGCCTTTTGGTAGTTGTGGAATTCTGAATAAAATATTTTTGGCATTTCCATGGCAACAAGTTTGACTTAGAATGAAATTAGTGGTAGTGCTCTTTTCCGGAGCAGAACTCTAAAACCGTTCACTAGTTCTTCACCAAACTTGGCACATAGATTGGTCTGGTGGTGTACTGGTGCCTTTTGGTAGTTTTGGAATTCTGAATAAAACATTTTTGGCATTTCCATGGCAACAAGTTCTACTTAGAATGAAATAAGTGGTAGTGCTCTTTTCCAGAGCAGAACTCTAAAACTGTTCACTATTTCTTCACCAAACTTGGCACATAGATAGATCTGTAGGTGTACTGATGCCTTTGGGTAGTTTTGGAATTCTGAATAAAATATTTTTGGCGTTTTGGTGGTAGTACACTTTTCCGGAGCTGAACTCTGAAACTATTCACTATTTCTTCCCCAAACTTGGCACATAGATAGATCTGGTGGTGTACTGGTGCCTTATGGTAGTTTTGGAATTCTGAATAAAATATTTTTGTCTTTTCCGTGGCAACAAGTTTGACATAGACTGAAATTGGTGATAGTGCTCCTTTCTTAAGCAGAACTTTAAAAACCTTTCAATACTCTCCTTCCACTTTTCTATATACACACCTAAATATTTGACATAATCATAACTCGTAGACATAATCATGAAGAGTATTTTGCCATTGCGGGGGATATTGGCTGTGTAGCTGAAATCGTATAATGTTGACAACATATCAATTCTGACTTCAATGCTGTAGTTCTATTATGTGTAGGTAACAGATGTACCTAATACAGTTAGCTTGAATAGGTGTTTGTGGCATTCCAAATTAGTAGCAGAAGAAAGTTTCATTAAGTACAATATCAATGCATTTCAGCATGCTGATCTTACCAAAGCCCTGATCTTGGCACTGAGTGTGTGTTACCGAGCATCACTGAGAAGTCGAGAGGAGTATGATCGTCATATCATTGGACGTTTTCACCACCCATGTGTTCTCCCAGGTCGACGGGATATAAACCAGTTTGTTGACATCATAAACAGGTAGCCCTTTAATTGTTTTGAAGTGAAGCTATGAAATTGAATCCTGAACTCCCGAGGAGACAATGTTGCCTCATACATTAATGATGTGTCATTTATAGTTTAAGTATGATATAACTATGCATGTTTGATTTTCTGCAATAAATCTGCTTAACACATGAAAAATGATTTTTTAAGCATATTGTTTTAGCTTTCAGTTTGGAACAACATTCAATCTCTTATATTTTGTCTTTCGTTTAATTATTAGCTGTCAGAGAGTGTTTGTGGATGAAGTCCAGCTTGACAACATAGCAAAGAACCAGGCCCTCAAAGAGAACCTGTTCATGATGGTTGTCTGTATTGAACTGAGGATCCCCCTGTTCCTGGTGGGAAAACCAGGCAGTTCCAAGTCCCTGGCCAAAACCATTGTTGCAGATGCCATGCAGGGCAACTCAGCCAGATCAGAGCTATTCAAACAGCTAAAACGTGTATGTATGTGATAGATCTTTGAAGGTTCAAGCAAAGTAAATACACTGTAGTTGTGTTTTTTTCAAAATCTGAAACATTGCTATGTGTAGCAACAATACTTTTCAAACTGGTTAAAAACATTAGACAATAAAAGACACCATGAGAAACCCAAACCAAGCATTTCCACGATGTACTCAATCATACAGGGTATGCATCTGTAAACTTTCTCTTCTCAGAAGATTAAAAAGAACAAATTTCCTCATTTTTATTCTGACAAATGATATTATTTTATGTGAATAATTTTCATGACCCACTGTACATGTGACATTTATTCACCCTCGCACAGCACCTCATGACCAACCACACATAAAATGTTCTTAAAATTATCGTATCAGTATCATATCAGTTGTAGCAAGGATATACTCTTGCAGGCACAGATGGTGTCATTCCAGTGCAGTCCTTTGGCCACTGCTGAAGGTATTGTCGGTACCTTCCGTCAGTGTGCTCGCTATCAGCAGGACAAGGACCTGGACAGGTTTGCCTCCATCGTTGTTCTGGATGAGGTTGGTCTGGCAGAAGACTCACCAAGGATGCCACTCAAGGTAAATCATCACAAAGCTGCAACACATTCACATCCAGAAGCTGATAAGATTTGCCAGAAAGTAATGTGAGAGCTGATTGAATAAAGATATCTGTATATATATCTATGTTATATATGATAGTCATTCTTCCTTGTCATTACTGTTTCAGACACTTCACTCTCTGTTAGAGGATGGTTATCAGGGACTTGAAGAAACTGGTCAAGATACGAAGGTTAACAAGGTGTGAAGGCATTTGGGGGCAACGCCTAATGACTACCACTTTTGCACAATAATGATCCATAATTTTAAAAAATTATTTTTTAATTTATTCAGATTAATTTACTATTTTTTTGTTTCCAAGGTTGCCTTCATTGGCATCTCCAACTGGGCACTGGACCCTGCCAAGATGAACCGAGGTATCCTGGTACAGAGAGAAGTACCTGATGCGAAAGAACTTGTAGAAAGTGCAGAGTAAGTACTGACAGAAGTGACCAATGATGTTGAACATTATTCCCTATTTTGACTTCTACTCTGTGTTCCTATGTTAGTTGCCCTTGACTGTGTCAGTGATGGATGCCACCAGTGGAACAGGATATGCTCACTACTTCATGAACACCTGATATGATCACAATATCCAAGTGATTCATAAAAACAAATGCTTATTATATAGTTAGAAATGCACTGTGGACTTTGTTTCAAGATGCCTTGTGGTTCTGGAAAGCCTATCATATATTTTTTTTATGCATTAAACATGCAGAAGAATGTGAACCATTCAGTATGATGTAAGGTTCTAAAGTTTCTAATTGGATGCAATCAGCTGGTTGACAAATTTTCCTTCTGCGAGGCACTGTCAATTTAACAGGATTCTATTCCAACACCAAATGCTTATTCAGAAGTAATTACACGTTTATTGTACTAAACTGCTTTCTTTACATTTCTAGCATTAGAATTGATAGCAGTTTGATGCACTCATGAGTAATATTTTTCTGAATTTCTTTAAATAACTTTTCACAGAGGTATTTGCTCAAGCAACAAAGAAGTTCTTAGCAGAATTGAGGGTTTGCTGACAGAGTTAGCTGACGCCTATGAGGCAATCTTTGAAAAGTCCCAACAAACAACCAGAGAATTTTTTGGTCTAAGAGATTTCTACAGGTATTGTAATATATTTCTGCATTGTAGAGTAGGTCCAAACCTTCTTTCTGGTCCAGGGGCATGTTTGTCCCTGTTAGCAGAATTTGCTGTGGAGAGCTGCAAAACTTAGGCATTCCAGAACGCCATTACCTTGAGTTTGAATCAGAATGTGTCATCATCATGTTTTGTAGGTGTGTCCGCAGCAAATCTGTGCT